>NC_056580.1:31060527-31142124 GCF_018340385.1 Cyprinus carpio | reverse complement strand
ATTTACACAGATTATTAACATTCTCAAATTATTATTTTTTCTCTAATACCAGAGTATTTGTATGTCCTTTAAGGGGGGATTTAAGGAGGGGTCATTTATGTTGACTGTAGGTATCAGGAAGTCTTGCAGTCGTTTAAACCGTCTGTCTATTCGTCGTCAGCATGGAGCTCAGTCAACTTCATCTTGTGCTCCGTGAGTACTGCTTTCTCTGATGTATTTCAGTGGATTTTAATTGCTCTTATATTGGTGGAAAGTATAGTATCAAGTGATTTAGTGTTCCTAGATTTTTCTTTTCATGCTGCTCTCAGATTTTCAAATTTAGTCCTGGTCCATGATATATGAGTAAAAATGAGCTTGAGGGAGTAAGTGTCCAGTGAGTTCTGGATGTGAAAGAGAAATGCACTCCGTTGTGTTTTGGTCAGTCTGTTTTTTTGTGTTTTGTAATAATTTTTGTTGGTTCTGTTGGTTTGTTTTGCACACATGCTTCAACTAGATGCTCACTAGTACACAGTTCTCTTTTTACTCTGCTTGTGATCAGACTGTCTCTCTGCTATGATGATGAAATTTAAATAAAATAAAATAACTTCGGCTAAATATTGACATATGTTTTGGCCTTTTCCCCAGGCTGCAGAAGCATGGAGTGGGTTTGCATTTGGTCACAAACTTCATTCCACGATGCGTTCCTTTTCCTGTTCTTATTTATTTTATTCAATAATTGCTCAAACAAACAAAACAAAAAAAAATTATTAAGATACAAATTATACAAAATGAAATTCATTAAAAAAAAATATTTTCCACAAAACAAAACATATGGAGTGGTCAAAAATTGTGTCTGACCCACTCCATTACAAACTGTGTATTGCCGTTCAATTCATTACCACACCCTTTATGATGGTTACAAATTAGCAGTTTTATTTAATAATTAACTGATTCAATAAAACAAAACAAATAATATTTAAACATAAATATAAAACAAAAATACATTTTCTTAAATGGCTACAACAGCATATTTTATTTAGATATTGACGAAAAAAAAATCACACTGTGAACATTTAAGAGTAAAATGATGGTATTTTACAAGCAAAGGTACACTGTAAAAAAATCTGTTAAATTTACAGTAAAATACCGGCAGATATGGTTGCCAGAACTTTACCGTGAAAACAAAACTGAAAAAAAAAAAACTGTATTTCATTAACTGATGATATGCATAGCTTTGAGTTAACTCAATTTATTTGCAGAAACTGACTGCCCTTAATTTTGCCAATTGGCATTTGTTTATAAACTAATATTTATAATGTTTAGGTAACGCAGGCACATTGGTATTGAAAACTATTTTCTTAAGTCAATGAAGGAAAACCTACTGATTTAGACAAAGTCATTAAAAGCATCAGTTCAACTTAAATCTCTTGTAGATAACAGCAGGACACATTCATGTATGATTGAAATTATTGAAACAATTCATGCTGCATCAGTAACTACACAGTTACAACCTTTCAATAAATCAACAAGCATTATAACATCAGTGCTTTTCTGTGCATCCTTTACTTAAACACAGGCTCTACTCTCCAGCACAATGGTGACCCACAAAACACCACAGGAAGTTGACTGTTAGGTTTCACAGTATGTTGCAGTTTTTTTGTACATATATGACAGAAATAAAGTCAAACTGGTTAGTAATGAGTGAAGCTGGTAATGCAGTTTGTGGAGCAGTGTAATCCTTTGCTGCTGTTTTATTTTGGTTAATTTCATCTAAGGCTGTGGCTGGAAGTCAGTTTTGTTTCTTGTTCTTGCCTTCAGTGATTCTGCTTGATAACAGCAGCTGTAGATCAGTGTCTGAATTCAATAATTTGTTTTTAATCACTCGGTCTAGTGGACTATATAGTGTAATAATGTAGAGACTAGTGAACGAGGGTGTAGGGTATGATTTCAGACACTGGCTAACTTTTTTTACAGTGTAGAATATACACTGTAGAAAAAAATTCTGTAGAATTTACAGGATTTTGCTGGCAAAATGATGCCAATCAAATCCTGTAAAAATCATGCTAATTGCTGTGAAATAAATTACAGTATAATACTGCAAAGCAAATAACAGTTAATTGCTGCTATGTGAAATGCACACTGTAAAAATGTGTTGTTAAATAACAGTAATCTACTGACAGCTGAGTTGGCAGTAATGTACTGTTGATTAAAATCCCTAATTCACAGCTCTTCATTGTTCATATTCATACAGTGATAGCACTGTGATCTTATTTAATTTGAGTCCACTGAGAAATATATATATATTATATATATATATATATATATTATATATATATATATTATATATATATATATATATATATTACATTCATTCATTACACACAGACTGATATATTTCAAATGTTTATTTCTTTTAATTTTGATGATTATAACTGACAACTAAGGAAAATCCCAAATTCCAGTATCTCAGAAAATTAGAATATTACTTAAGACCAATACAAAGAAAGGATTTTTAGAAATCTTGGCCAACTGAAAGGTATGAACATGAAAAGTATGAGCATGTACAGCACTCAATACTTAGTTGGGGCTCCTTTTGCCTGAATTACTGCAGCAATGTGGCGTGGCATGGAGTCGATCTGTCTGTGGCACTGCTCAGGTGTTATGAGAGCCCAGGTTGGTCTGATAGTGGCCTTCAGCTCTTCTGCATTCTTGGGTCTGGCATATCGCATCTTCCTCTTCACAATACCCCATAGATTTTCTATGGGGTTAAGGTCAGGCGAGTTTGCTGAACAGGGATACCATGGTCCTTAACCCTCTGGAGTCTAAGGGTATTTTTGGGGCCTGGAGAATTTTGTCATGCCCTGACATTGTGTTTTTTTCAGTTCTTATAAATATCTAAATGGCTAAAGTCTAATCTCACTGTAATCAGCACAAACTAGGCTATAATAATATGTGAGCAGCATGTATGTACATGATTGTGTTTTTGAGAAAAAAAATGTTATGCGTGGTTAGTGAAAAACTAAAAATTTTAAATCACTTGAGTAAGGCAATAAAACACATACAGAAAATTGGTTCCCAGGAATTTTGAGAAACTGGAGCTTGTAGCCTAGAATTTTTTTTTTCTAAATGATGTGAAA
The DNA here is from genome assembly GCF_018340385.1 of Cyprinus carpio. Classification (NCBI taxonomy): domain Eukaryota; kingdom Metazoa; phylum Chordata; class Actinopteri; order Cypriniformes; family Cyprinidae; genus Cyprinus; species Cyprinus carpio. The sequence goes on along the minus strand of NC_056580.1, from coordinate 31,139,008 downwards.
ATCATCTTGTTTACTCACTTACAGAAAACAATATATTGATTTAAATTTTCTAAGACACTTTTTGTTGGTAAAAGTCATATGCGAGTAGGCGTCAACTTTCATGAATTCACACCTGAGAAGACAAAGGCCTGCATAATGAGCTGCATAATGAGCCATTCAGTCAGCTGTGTCACTGAGAGGGATGAGTTACAATAAAGAATGTGAGGACAAAATAAATGTATATAATTTTATGTTTGTAGTTTATTTAGAATATATTTAATTATCCCACAACATAATTTAATATTCACTTGTGAGTGCAGTTAACCTATTTTATTTTTTATTTGTAGTTTATTTATTTTATATTTAATTTTTTGAATAATTAATTTAGTCACACAATCCTTCAGAAATCCTTTTAGCAATCTTATTTTCTACAAAAAAAAACATTTATTGTTATTATTATCATTATTATTATTATTATTATTAATGTTGAAAAGAGCTGAGAATATTTTTTTAGGTTTTTTAGGGGGGATAAATTGAAATAACAGCAATGATTGTTACATTTGTTACAGTTACATTTATTGTTACATTTATATTATTTACATCAAGCTTTTGAATGGTATAGTAGTGTATATTGTTATTGAAACTTCATAATATTTCACTTGATTATACATTTAGTCAGGAATTATTACATCATCAACAACAAACTGAGGGAGGAATGTGAGGGTTGCGCAACGGACCTTCCGAGTCAGCTGGAACACAGTTGTCTGTTTGAGCCCCCTGCCTATTATTTTGATTCGCGTTTTGATGAGCTGTGTCGTACGCTGTTCAAGCCCGACCTTCAGACCATCATCGACTTTACTCTGTGCCACAGTGGTCTGAAGACCAACAAAATTCTGAGGATTCAAGGAGCTACCGGAGCTATCCTTCAAGATTTAAGAGACGAACCTTTCATCGTCACAAAGCATGAAATCAGGGAAAAGCTGCTGGACAAGGACAGCGAGAAAGCTGTCTATGATGCCGTTGATCTCTGGCAAAGCTGTGTGCCATCGTCTGTGGTGTGACGACATGGGATGCGTGTGTAGCAGACTGAATTTGATCAGAGACTTTGTGATCATACCCCGTTATAAAGATCAAATGATGAAAATGATGCTTACGGTCATCGATCATGCGTCCGATCCGAATCATGATTGTACGGGGGATCCAAAGCGTGTGACAAATCTGAAGAAACAAATGGATGCTTTGAGAAGTTTGACCGATTCATGGTGTGACTTGACAGACATGTGTATAAACAGTCCTGATCCACCCTCTGTGATGTTTAGAAAAATTCTAGACTAAATATCTACAGTCGGTGGAGAGATAGGAGTTAGCGATGTACTCTGTCTGTCTATGTATGTAACCGATGTATGTGTGAAACTTGTTTCAAAAAATCAAAAAACATGGTGGGTAACATGATCGAAATTCTGGTTAACTATATACTAGATCACGGCTATATGGCATATGTAAATTGTCTTTACTGGCTAGACAATCTGTAACAACATTCTATCTGACTTTATTATTATGTAACCATTGTGAAATATATTCCTGTAACCATTTTTAAATATATTCTTGTTGCTTTGTGATTTATTTTTATTTGGCAATTTTTGCTGTTGTCTTATGAAATATTTTGAGAGAATTGTGTTAATAGGTTAACAGTAAGTTCCTGTACTATATACAGGGAAAAACTGTAAAAAGATCTAACCAGACATTTCATGTAATTTTACAGTAAAATGCTGTTAATTTTACAGTTTTTAGAAATAAAAAAAGAACAAATCAATGTATAATTTACAGTCAAAAACTGTAAACTGATATTCCCAGAATTTCCCTGTGTGACGCTCCACATTTGAAAGTATTTTGTTTAAATAATCATGTTTTTTTAATAGTTTTTTGTTATCAGTTGTACATTTGGGCTTTATGTTAAATCTTCTGCTGGTTTAATGAATGTTATTGAATTGTTTAATTATCGTGTGTCACCATGATGGTGTTTTGTGTTTGCATGAATGACTTTGTGCACCTTCTATATATTAATATAAACTTCTGCTTGTGGCGAAGCTACTTGTGATGAACTTCGATTCTTCATGTGGCTTTCTCTTTTACCACCTGCATTATTATGGTGGTTGTCAGTATGTTAAAGGTACAAAACAGATTTTAATAGCAGTGTGCGTTGTTGAATTTACTGGTTTACATTCAAATTTTCTTGTTTGTAAATAACAGTTTTTATACTGTAAAAATTTACAGTTTTTTGGTCGTAATTGTGTTTACAGTTTTTCTGTATTTTTTACAAAAGTATTCTGGCAACCACAGCTGCCCAAAATTATTTTGTAAAACTACAGACTTTTTTTTACAGTGTAACCATTTTTAAACATATTCTTGTTGCTATGTAACCATTTTGAAACCCTATTTTTTACTATATCATTATTCTTAACATTATTCTTTTACGGAGGATTGAAACGTCAACATGTCCGAGCTCATGAAAAAAGTTTATTACACCCCTTCCAACCCAGGGTCATTGGGGGTAAAAAACGATTAAAAGATGCCGTCTTAAAGGATACCGGTGTCCGTCTGAGCGATAATCAGGTCTGAGACTGGCTGGCTGGAGAGGATGCATATACATTACACAGAACAGCTCCTATAGACTACAAACGCAATAGAGTAGTGGTGTATGGGGCTGATACACAGTTCCAAGCGGATCTAGTTGACATGTCGGCCTATTCCAAGGGGAATGATAATATTAAATATTTGCTGACCTGTATCGACCCAGTCGTACTTATTTAGTAAGTACGCCTGGGCTAGAACACTAAAGAATAAGAGTGGGGTTGAAATTACTAAAGCGTTCGAGTCTATAATCGATGAGGGATATGTTCCAAAGAGATTGCAGATGGATAAGGGTACGGAATTTTTTAACAAACATTTTCAAGATTTGATGAAAAAACACAATGTTCATCATTTTGCTACGGCTATTGATTTGAAAGCCAGCGTTGTGGAGCATTTTAATAGAAAGTTAAAAAGTCGTATGTGGAGATTTTTAACTGCCACAAATTCGCAAAGATACATAGACGTTTTGCAGGATATTATCCATGGGTACAACACCAGCTACCATCGTAGTATTAAGATGAGACCGGTGGACGTCAGCAAAGAAAATGAAGGCGTCGTGTTTCAAAACCTGTATGGCACTAATAAGAAGAACGACCAACCCGTATTTAAATTTAAAATAGGGGACGTGGTCAGAATTTCTAAGGTGAGAGGACCGTTCGCCAAGGGTTATGAACAGAACTACACTGAGGAATTTTTCACCATATCATCATGTATCCCCGTAATCCACCGGTATACAGAGTGTCTGATTACGACGGAGATGTCATCGACGGTGGGTTTTATGAACAAGAGCTACAAAAAATTATTGTAAGTGAAAACAAAGCATTTAAGGTGGAAAAGATTCTAGGGGAGAAAAAACATGGCCGAACCACGTTAGTTTTAGTGAAATGGTTAGGATGGCCTTCTAAATTTAATAGCTATATAGACAAAAAAGCTTTAGTGGACTTACAAAAAGCTTAAAAAGACTCAAACAGCTATATAGACAAAAAAAAAATCTAAGACGCACCATGGACGATCATGGTTTCTACGTCACGCTGCCGTGCAATGCTTCTTTGTCGATTTATCCTGAAAACCGCATATCTAGTTATACGACCAGGCTAGCAAAAACTTTAAACCTAAAAGGAGACTGGCAAGTAGGTCTTGCTGAAATCGAATATCCTAGAACTTGGTACACCTTTAATGATGACGATGGTCATTTCGAGCTAAACGTATATGCACCGCCGTCACAGAAACCCAGCAATGAAGCGGGTATACGAATATCGGGGTTTTCAGCAATAAAGAATCTTCAGATAAAAGGAGGGTACTATGAAAACGTTCATTCGGTCAATCGAGCGATAACTGAAGTTATTGCACCATCAGGGGTAATGGCTTATGATCAATTAAAAAACAAAGTTCAACTGGTAGCAAAACCCTACATTTCATTGAGTTTCACCGGTAAACTCGCTGCTATTTTAGGAGTAAAACCCGGCGAAGCTTTAGGACAATCCAACTATCATGAAAAAGCGGATCTTACAAAAACCGTTATTACGGATACGCCTCATCAAGCCGATATCAACGGGGGGTTTTATACCATGTACATTTATACTAACATCATCGAATACCAATCCGTGGGTGATTCGTACGTCCCCCTTTTAAGATGCGTACATATAACGAAGGAAGGCAACGATACCGTCAGTGTCAGATACGACAAACCCCATTATGCTTCGGTCAACAAGTCGCTCATCACGGACATCACCGTAGAATTAAAGGACGATCAAAACCGTGAAATACCATTTTGTTACGGGAAAGTCATTGTAAAACTTCACTTTAGTCCCGTGAAATAAACTGTGTTTTAAAAAATGGTTTATTACAACCCACGTGAGATGGATACCGCTGATTATGTAAACTATTATCGTAATCAGGCCGGTGACGGCCTACCCGGATAGGCAGGGGGCGCTGTTATGTACGGGGCTGGCCTGGGAGGCCTTTTCAGAGGACTGTTTAGGCTAGCCGTCCCATTCTTAAAAAGGGGTTTCAACATAGCTAAACCACACCTAAAATCGGGCCGCTAAAAACATTGTGACTGAAGTCGTTTCAAAAGTGATGTCAAGATCATCTAGCGGTAACCCCAAAGCTCAAGACCGTTCGGGTCTCATGGTCATGGCCCGTAAGAGTATGTCTAAGCCTCCTGGTATAAGAAGGCGTGGTCATTCAATAAAGAAAACAAAGAAGACAAAGCGCGGCCCTAAGAAGGTCTCAGTCACGCTCAGAAAGCGTAAGAAGTCTGTGAAGAGAAAAGTATCAACTACAAGATCCGTAAAAACCATATTCTAACATGGCCCTACTGCACCGCATGTCGGGAGAGTGTATTAAGTCTGAGCTGGATTTGTTCACAGTCCCGCTGACCGCAAACGGTTATTGAGAAAAATGCATATTTAGAAGTACCTCCTTTATCGGCTATATCGGACTCGTCACCTCTGGACTTTTTTATCGCCAGAACCGGCGAAGATTACATAGACCTAAATAACACACTACACTTCCTTAAAACTTCCTTAAATCACTAGACCTAATGGGGGTGACATCCTAGACCCTGCAAAGGTAGCCATAATAAATTACCCCGGTGCTACTATATTTTCACAAGTCGACATCAGTCTTGGAGATCGATTGATATCCCAGAGCTCAAGCACTTACCCCTACCGTTGTATCATCAAGAGTCTTATCAACTACAGCAAAGATGCGCTGGAAACGCTTTTCTCAGCGGGTCTGTTTTTCAAAGACATGGCCGGTAACATGGACGAAACAGACCCTGTGGGGCGTAACAATGGACTGACCAAGAGATCGCACTACACTACCGGAAGCAAAGTCGTGGAGCTGCTGGCTCCTATTCACAGCGATATTTTCTTTCAAGAAAAATTAATGCCAAATGGGGTCGACATAAAAATACGGATGATCAAAGGCAAGGATGAATTTTGCCTGATGACCGGCGAGGACGTGGCCTATAAATTAAATATAGTCTCGGCATCACTCTTTGTCAAGAAAGTGTCAGTATCACCATCTGTGAGACTTGCGCATGTACAGACCTTGCTCTTGTCCACTGCCAAGTGCCCAATAGATAGGGTGTGCCTAAAAAAATTTTCCATACCAGCAGGGTCCCGTGTATCGAATCAAGAAAATTTGTTTTTGGGGACTTTACCTAAATCTATAGTCCTGGCTATGGTGGATAACGACTCGTTCACCGGAGTTTACGATAAAAATCTGTTTGCGTTCAAACATTATGATTTGGAGTTCCTGGACGTCTACAGTATGTAGACGGTCAGCAATTTCCCTCCAAACCTCTACAACCAGACTTCTCCTCAGGGGCAGCCATACGAGAATTTTACCAGTTAGCTACAGTGACCGGAAGACATCTTAAAAATCAGGTGCTCTCTATCAACAGGGAGGATTTTCTGAAAGGTTATTCGCTTTACGCCCTTAACCCTCTGGAGTCGATTAAGACGTATACGCGTTTTGAGGCATTTTCTCCTGATAACCCCGAAAAGAACTTAAATTACACTTTCAGTTTTGATCGTACAGATAAGAGCAATACGTCAATTGAATCTGTAAAGGGTCTACTTTTTTTTGTATACAGACATAATAACAACAAAACTTTGTGCACTTATAAAATAAAGATAACAAACAAGGTGTGCTGTCTGCAGCCTTTGTCTGCGCTGATCTTCATTTACAAATGCGTCATTAAAATGAACTCAGTGAATACTCAACAAAGAGACATGAGAGAGATATCTATAGAAAGCCTGACATGTCTACTTTTTAAACTAAACAAATGCTGCCGAAAACAAATATTCTGTGATAAAGTAATCCATATGAAAACAACGCAATGTCCGTTTTTCACGTCTCCCTTCATTATCTTCTAATGTGACCACGCCCACGCGCTGAACGCGCTTTTGAGATGATAATGTTCCACTGAAGCGTGCGGCTTGAATACACCCACACAACAGAAGACAACGCAGCGAGATTGTTATTCAAGTTTTTTTTTATTTTACTGTTTGCTTCGCGATGAGAGGAATAAGACATAATTCACCCCAAAAGATGTGATGTGGTTGAGGATTTGAGATTTTGGATTTCCTCAGAAAAAAAATAATGAAGCACTTTATTCAGCAGAGATCATAAACATGAGTAAGTCTCTTTTTATTTATTTATATACTTGTACTAGTTTTCACATAACGTGTAAAACATTTTACTAGTTAGACTTTTTCCAAAGACCTTTTTACAAACTATAATTCCTGACTAAATGTATAATCAAGTGAAATTTATGAAGTTTCAATAACAATATGCACTACTATACCATTCAAAGCTTGATGTAAATAATATAAATGTAACAAATAAATGTAACTGTAACAAATGTCACAAACAATGCTGTTCTTTCATTTATCCCCCCTAAAAAACCTGAAAAAAAATATTCTCAGCTCTTTTCAACATTAATAATAATAATAATAATAATAATAATACAAATAATAATATAATAATAATAATAATAGTGATAATAATAACAATAAATGTTTTTTTTTTTTTTTTGTAAAAAATAAGATTGTTTAAAAGGATTTCTGAAGGATTGTGTGGACTGGAGTAATGATGCAAAAAAAATTCAGCTTTGAAAGTCAGCTTTGATTTTTCCTAATAAACTGTTTAACTGCACTCACAAGTAAATATTAAATTATGTTGTGGGATAATTAAATATATTCTAAATAAACTACAAACATAAAATTATATACATTTATTTTGTCCTTACATTCTTTCTTGTAATTCTTCCCTCTCATTGACACAGCTGACAGAAAGGCTCATTATGCAGCTCATTATGCAGGCCCTTGTCTTCTCAGGTGTGAATCACAATGGTATTCATGATAGATGATGCCTACTTGCATATGACTTTTACCAACAAAAAGTGTCTTAGAAAATTTAAATCAATATATTGTTTTCTGTAAGTGAGTAAACAAGATGATTTTTCACATCATTTAGAAAGAAAAAATTCTAGGCTACAAGCTCCAGTTCTCAAAAGTCCCGGGAACCAATGTTCTGTATGTGTTTTTTATTGCCTTATTCAAGTGATTTTAACATTTTTAGTTTTTTCACTAACCACGCATAACATTTTTTTTCTCAAAAAACACAATCATGTACATACATGCTGCTTACATATTATTATAGCCCAGTTTGTGCTGATTACAGGTGAGATTAGACTTTAACGCCATTTAGATATTTATAAGAAACTGAAAAAAAGCACAAATGTCAGGGCATGACAAAACTCCAGGCCCCAAAAATATCCTTAGACTCTCAGAGGGTTAACCTCACTCCAGATGAAGACTGTGGTCAGCACATATCTCATATCTCATAGTCCGGGCAATATCAGACTCGACACACGCTTCACACAGCCGCTGGCTCATACTATTAACTTCATCGTTTACACTGTGTTTGACAGCATCATCGAAGTGTCTAACCGCAGACAGGTCCTGCTCAATTACTACTGATCAGAAGATGAACACATTGCAACTCACAGCTATTATGGACAAAATATCATGTAACACCCATTTTCTTGGGGTTCTACCGTGCGATCACCTTACCGAACAGACCGTTATGGAACTTACCGGCTATGACCATCGTGAACACCCAGTCTTCTCATTTGCCTGGCCAATATTGGACCGCTGTTTATCTATCGCACGATGGTGTCAGGTGTTTCTTAGATAGTTTTGGCAACCCACCTGATAGCAAGCTCTTTCCATCCTCCATCAAAAACTTTTTAACATCCAATGTCCCCATCATGCTCTATTCTATCAAACGTGTCCAGGATTTATGTCAGATATGTGCGGACAACACTGCGTGTTTTCCTGTATAATTTAGCCAGGGGGCGTGACGAATCCCCCTCTTTCTTATAATATTCCCTAATGTAATTATCTTTGTCCTCATCCGTGACAATGTCTGATGGGTAACCCGATGCGTGCTGCTTCAAACGTAAAAACGTTTTCACATAGTGGCGAAAAAAAAGCGTGTCTGACCGATTTGGGAAATGCCAAGCCTCATCGACCTTGGCTACCACATACCCCTTCTCGATCGCCTTTAAAAGTTCAATGGTGACCCAACACCCCGAGAGAGCCCTCTCCTCATCCGTATGGTCGCAGCCAGTCATCTGGTTTTCATCTTGAGCGCAGGTGCGGCATAACGCGAACATTAATTTCCCGTGGCACCAGTAGGGAAGTACGGGATAGAGCAATTTGCGTGGCAGGTACACAGTAGCCTTGATAAGTCCGTAATAATTCTCAAGCGGTTCAGAGTATCTTCTAAAAATGATTTGAGGGTGACCGATCGGGTAGCTTTTTGTAGTCTGACAGAAAGGATAGAGGCTGCTGAAATCAACGTAACTTATTTTCTCGCCGTCGCCCGCTTTGCGGTACAGAGAATACGCGTTGGTCCGTCCGCCGTGAATTGCGTGTCGCGGGTTTAGTCTCTCGGGAGCCGTATAAGTAGTCATAAATTCTTTCACCGCCGGATCGGTCTGTTTCATTTTATACCACTTGCATTCCCATAAAGTCTCGACCCGAAGCCCGAAGGCATTTGCAGAATTTCTACTTTGTCGTCAAACTGTCCCCTGAGTTTGCCGAAGGCTAACGTGTGACATGGGATGCGTATCATCGGCGTCATAACGACAACAATGTCCATGATGGAGACACCTGCTGTCCATGAAGCGAAACACTTTACCGGCCACTGTGCTGTACCACACATTAAACTTTGCCAGGTCTTTATCGGACATGTTTTCATAGTCGTAAAACTTTTTGTCAGGGTAGGGTAATAATAATAATAATAATACATTATATTTATAATGCACTTTTCATCAGAGATCTCAAAGTGCTACAGGGTTAAAACAAAAACAAAAAGATAAGCAGTTAATAATAATAATCTAAAAGGGACCAAAAGCTTTGCTAAAAAGAAATGTCTTGAGGCCTTTTTAAAACAATCAGTAGATTGTGGAGCCCTCAAGGAGTCAGGGAGGCCATTCCACAGATGCGGGGCAGCAGTACAAAAGGCCCTGTCTCCCATTGTCCTTAGTCTGGTTCTGGGTATGTGGAGGAGGTTTGAGTGAGTGGAACGGAGGGAACGGGTTGTGGTTTGTGGGTTGATAAGTTCTTTTAGGTAGGAGGGGGCATGTCCATGGATGCATTGATGTGTGAGGAGTGAAACTTTGTACTCAATCCTGGTGGAGATGGGAAGCCAGTGGAGTGAGTGAAGAATGGGGGTAATGTGCTCATATTTCCGCACTCTCATCAGGATCCTAGCTGCAGAGTTTTGGATGTATTGAAGCCTCTGCAGACTCTTTCCAGGAATCCCAATGAGAAGTGCATTGCAGTAGTCCAGTCTGAGAGGAGACAAAGGCATGAACCAGTTTTTCGGCATCTGAAAAGGTGAGAATGGGCCGGAGTTTGGAGATGTTACGGAGGTGGTAGAAAGAGGTCTTGCATAAGTAATTTATATGAGCTTCAAAAGTGAGTTGGGATGTCAATTTTTACACCAAGATTAGTTACTGTTGATGAGAGGGGAATGTTGGTGCCAGAAAAGGTGATACTGGTTATGGATGATGATTTGATTTGGTGAGGAGTGCCAATCAAGATGGCTTCGGTTTTAGAGCTATTTAGTTGAAGGAAGTTGTGCTCCATCCACACCTTTATCTCCTCCAGACAGGTGCTGAGTTTTGATGGGGATGACTGTGAGGGTGTGGATTCAGCTGTGGCATGTACATAGAGCTGTATGTCATCGGCATAGCAGTGGAATGAGATTTTGTGACGGCTGATGATTTGGCCAAGGGGGGTGAGGTATAGAATGAAGAGGATGGGGCCAAGGACTGACCCCTGGGGGATACCACAAGTAACTGTGTGTGGATATGATTTGGAATGGCCCAGGGAGATGTATTCTGTCCGGTTTGTGAGGTATGATCTGAACCAACTGAAGGCAGTATCATTTAGTCCAGTAGTGAGGTGGAGCCGGTTTAAAAGAATACCATGGTCGACAGTATCAAATGCAGCAGAAAGGTCCAGGAGGATGAGGAGGGAAGGGGAGCCAGCATGGTATGATGTGTGGAGTTCGTTTGTGACTCTAAGGAGGGTGGTGTGTGTGGTGTGAGCAGAGCGGAAACCTGACTGGAATTTTTCAAAGAGGTTTATTATATTTGAGGTGGTCGTGAAGGTGGCTGGCAACTGCTTTCTCAAGTACTTTTGATATGAAGGGGAGATTTGAGATGGGCCTATAGTTGGATAGGACTTCCGAATCAAGAGTGGGTTTTTTGAGCAGAGGTGTGATAATGGCATTTTTTAAGACAGGGGGAACGTGACCAGTTTTGAGGGAATGATTTTATAACAGCAGTGATCAGGGGACTTAGGACGGTGATATGAGTTTTTACCAGGGAGGTTGGGGAGAGGGTCCAGGGGACAGGTGGAGGATTTCATCTTCCTGATGATGTTCTGCACCTCTTCTGATGAAACCTCAGGAAAGCAGTTTAGGGGGTTGGGAGATGGTATATGTTGGGGGAACAGTTTGGGGGGGAGGACCAGAAAGGGCAGAGCGAATATGTGCAGTTTTTGACGTGAAGAAATCCATGAATTTATTGCACTGCTCTTCTGTAGCGGCAGTAAGTAAGGGTCGATTTTGGTTTGAGAAGGTGGTTTATAGTGGAAAAGAGCTGCTTGGAATTTCCTGGACTGTTTCTGATGGCATCGGAGTTAAAACTGTGACCTTGCCTCTTTTAAGGGACTGTGCATATTTTTTGTTGTTGCTTCCGGTAGATTTGTTTATGTACAGTGAGGCCAGAGGCTCTGAAACGCCGCTCAAGGACCCCGCCCTGCTGCCTTCATCTTACGAAGCCCATCTGTAAACCAGGGTGCTGAGTGGGTGAAGGTGACTGTTCTTGTTTTAACAGGTGCATGGAGGTCCAGGAGGCTGCTCAGATGGCTGTTGTAGTAGTCCACTGCTTCGTCAGCTGATAAAAAGTGTGTGGAAAGATGCTGAAAGTCTGCTGCCAAGAGTTCTGGGTTTATGTTTTTTTAGGTTTCTGAAACAGATATTCCGCTTAGGCTTGGAGAGGCTGGATAGGGATGGCAAATCCATAGAGATTACCTTATGATCGGACACACCTAGGTCATACACCTGCAGGTTGGTGAGAGGGGCAGAGTTAGTAATGACCAGGTCCAGGGTATGCACCCTGGTGTGTGTGGGAACACCAACAAGTTGTTTTAAGTTAAAGCAGTCCAGTAGTTGAAGAAATTCAGCTGAAAAACGGCAGGAGGGGGTGTCAACATGGATGTTCATATCACCTAAAATTATAACATCGGCGGAGGATGTGCAGAAAATTGTGAGGAGATTTGACATCTCGGTGATAAATGATGGGTTTGATTTTGGTGGTCGGTAGATGAGAAGGAACAACACAGGGGAAGGGTACTTACATTTAAATGCAAGGCATTCAAATGAAGATAGTTCAGGTAATGGTTGCAGAGATAAATCCAGATCGCTGCGATGGATGACTGACAGGCCGCCACCACGCCCCGTGCTGCGAGCTTTCTGGAGGTAGCTATATCCTTGGGGACAGCTCTCGTTTAAAGAAAAAAAGGTATTTGGTTGGTGCCAGGTCTCTGTAATGCACATATAATCCAGAGATTTTTCCAGGATATGGTCATGAATGAGGCAGGATTTGTTTGTAATAGACTGTGCATTTAAGAGTTCGATTTTGCTACTTGATGAAGCAACAAATCTTTGCACTGGCCGTAGCAGACTGGAGTCCACTCCACGTTTTGCATTCAGCTTCAGTGTATGTGGTGCGACAGTTCGTGTTGCTGACCAGAGAGCCGGGATGGTAGGACTTGTCTGTGAGCAGACAAACTTTCTGCGGGAACTTCTATGGAGATAGCGTGGACGGCGGAGAATTCCTAGTTGTTTAAGCACTGCAATGCACGGTGGAGTGAGGAGACTGTTGAGATTCATCAGCTGGTTGACGGAGTAACTCAACATAGTGGAGGCGGCGGCGCGGCGGAAAAAAAAAAAAAACGGCCGTTTTTAGCCACGTAGCAGCTGCGATGCAAGAGCAGCGATGACCAATTCCAGGGAGTCTCTGGGCAGGTGGTTTCCTAGCGGCGACAGGTAGGCCACCGCTAGACTCGAAAGCTACCTGATAGCTATCCAGTAAGGCCCACAGTTCGGTGGTGCGGGAGGTAAACAGGTTTTTTGGTAAACAGGTTTTTTGTAAAAGGTCCACTGGTCGGTGGCGAGGGTAGAGGATAGTAAAAGATAAAAAGGTAAAAGATAAAAAGGTTTAAAACTTGGCGTTATTTTGGCGCGACTGGAGAAGCGGCGAACAGACAGCGCCAGCGTCCTCTCCACAATAAGAGTTGATACCACCGCTACGATGGCAAGAAAAGATCAATGTTCTGTGTGTGTTTTATTGCCTTATTCAAGTGATTTAACATTTTTAGTTGTTCACTAACCACGCATAACATTTTTTTTTTCTCAAAAACACAATCATGTACATACATGCTGCTTACATATTATTATAGCCCAGTTTGTGCTGATTACAGTGAGATTAGACTTTAGCCGTTTAGATATTTATAAGAAACTGAAAAAAAGCACAAATATCAGGGCATGACAAAACTTCTCCAGGCCCCAAAAATATCCTTAGACTCCAGAGGGTTAACCTCACTCCAGATGAAGACTGTGGTCAGCACATATCTCATATCTCATAGTCCGGGCAATATCAGACTCGAAACACGCTTCAAACAGCCGCTGGCTCATACTATTAACTTCATCGTTTACACTGTGTTTGACAGCATCATCGAAGTGTCTAACCGCAGACAGGTCCTGCTCAATTACTACTGATCAGAAGATGAACACATTGCAACTCACAGCTATTATGGACAAAATATCATGTAACACCCATTTTCTTGGGGTTCTACCGTGCGATCACCTTACCGAAAGACCGTTATGGAACTTACCGGCTATGACCATCGTGAACACCCAGTCTTCTCATTTGCCTGGCCAATATTGGACCGCTGTTTATCTATCGCACGATGGTGTCAGGTGTTTCTTAGATAGTTTTGGCAACCCACCTGATAGCAAGCTCTTTCCATCCTCCATCAAAAACTTTTTAACATCCAATGTCCCCATCATGCTCTATTCTATCAAACGTGTCCAGGATTTTATGTCAGATATGTGCGGACAACACTGCGTGTTTTTCCTGTATAATTTAGCCAGGGGGCGTGACGAATCCCCTCTTTCTTATAATATTCCCTAATGTAATTCTCTTTGTCCTCATCCGTGACAATGTCTGATGGGTAACCCGATGCGTGCTGCTTCAAACGTAAAAACGTTTTCACATAGTGGCGAAAAAGCGTGTCTGACCGATTTGGGAAATGCCAAGCCTCATCGACCTTGGCTACCACATACCCCTTCTCGATCGCCTTTAAAAGTTCAATGGTGACCCAACACCCCGAGAGAGCCCTCTCCTCATCCGGTATGGTCGCAGCCAGTCATCTGGTTTTCATCTTGAGCGCAGGTGCGGCATAACGCGAACATTAATTTCCCGTGGCACCAGTAGGGAAGTACGGGATAGAGCAATTTGCGTGGCAGGTACACAGTAGCCTTGATAAGTCCGTAATAATTCTCAAGCGGTTCAGAGTTTCTAAAAATGATTTGAGGGTGACCGATCGGGTAGCTTTTTGTAGTCTGACAGAAAGGATAGAGGCTGCTGAAATCAACGTAACTTATTTTCTCGCCGTCGCCCGCTTTGCGGTACAGAGAATACGCGTTGGTCCGTCCGCCGTGAATTGCGTGTCGTGGGTTTAGTCTCTCGGGAGCCGTATAAGTAGTCATAAATTCTTTCACCGCCGGATCGGTCTGTTTCATTTTATACCACTTGCATTCCCATAAAGTCTCGACCCGAAGCCCGAAGGCATTTGCAGAATTTCTACTTTGTCGTCAAACTGTCCCCTGAGTTTGCCGAAGGCTACGTGTGACATGGGATGCGTATCATCGGCGTCATAACGACAACAATGTCCATGATGGAGACACCTGCTGTCCATGAAGCGAAACACTTTACCGGCCACTGTGCTGTACCACACATTAAACTTTGCCAGGTCTTTATCGGACATGTTTTCATAGCCGTAAAACTTTTTGTCAGGGTAGGGTCCCACATATTTCTCATTTTCAAGTCTGTTGAAATGGTGGGGGAAGGTACCCTTTCTCAGTCATGGTCAGGTTTAATGCTGAGGGCATCTTGGAAAGAGCCATCAATATGAAGGAATAACTATTGATGTATCGTTGGTCAAGACATCGTCTTACATAGAGATTATTTTACAGCCTTGCATGATGATGTTGACCAAAACCCCCGCTTTGCAAAAATACTCCAAAATTAGAAAGGAGTCGAATCTGGATGCGTAATGTGCTATGAAGCAGTATCCTTCATATCGGGGACGTCTGAACCTTGTGATTAGGCGCTCTATACAATCTGTACCTTCTGCCACAAATTTTTCACCTTGAAAAGTGCAGATCGCGCAGACGAAATTAACGACATGCTTTCCATTTTCATATCGCGTTTCAAAGTCAAAATAGATATAGCTCTCACTGGGGGGCCTGGGGGGTTTGGGCTGTATGAAACATTGATGTACCCCTTGGGCCAGTAATTCCTCATGGCAATGAGCACAATGGGGTGCACTGCATCAATGTGGTTTGTTACCGAGTCCTGTAATTTCATACCGTCTGTTACATAGTTTGCAATATTTTATACTGTCACAAGCTGATTTCTCTTTACCCTGCTGAGTTTCCTTGTGCCTGTCATAGCAGTAGCTCGAGTTGCAATAGCGTAGACAATCGGGGCAGTGAATGATTTTTTCGGGGGTGTTTGTAGCAATAAAAAAAAAACATGTTGCACACGTATTCGCAACTGTGATATCTTGAACTGGTGTAGCCTTTAAAGCAAAATTAACATACATAAGGTGTACCTATGAACGCGGTCAGATTTAATATCATACAGTAATGTTCGTCTTGCAAGTAAAGGCAGACCATGTTTGGATGAGGTTCGTTGTGATTTTTGAACGTTTCTAATCCACCATTATTCATTCTAAAAACAATGATTTTCACATCCAGCAGAGTTTCAAACCTAGTTATGTCATTAAGACCTATCGGGTCTTGGCTAGTGAACCCCGCATTTGTTTGGATAATGTTTGCACGACTCTCCAATTCATTCTCGGGTAGTTCCGTGTCAAGAAAATGAGCCAGACAGATAGCCAGACATAAATTATTTCCTTTATTGACAGGGCAGAACAGAGAAATCCTCTTTCTTTTGATCACTTGATCCAGAGATAAATCTGTGAGTTTACGTCTATGACTTCCTCCTCCTCCTCGTCTGTTCATGACTACAGTGACGCCAATATCAACCGCATCATCGGCCATCAACCTGTCATTGCTCTGTAAAAAATTTTCTATTTGATCTGTAAATAGATTAACGTCATAATCATTAACCTGGGATAAAACAGCGTTAATGGATGAATTGAGACTAGGGGCTGTCATAACCAAGTTGATTACAGGGGCATCCCCTCCAATCTGTCTGGCAAATTACACTATTTCATCCATGGCGCAGTGTAAGGAATCATGATAGGTGGCTAAATCCGGAGACATTATATCCCTCATATTCATAGTTCTGTGTAAATCAACACTGTTAAAACGAGGTCGTGGTAAAATATGAAAGCCGTTTAGGATTCCTCCATTACGTATCACCTCATCGATGTTCACAGGTCTTGTTTCTGTAGCATCTGAAGCTCTCGCTTCACGGATATTAGATGTAGCGCTAGTCGGCGGTTGTTTGGTGACAGAAGGATTCTCGGCACGGCGAGACTGAGATTGCTCTGCATCTGTATTACCTGTGTGGTTAGTCGGCGGTCGCATAGTGCTGTCAGGATCGGTTAACCCTCCCCCGTTTTGTTGTAACACCAGGTCGTGTCTCACCCGGAAATATTTCATCCTCTGTGTCTCCGTCATAACCAGATACGTTGACTGCTGATGGTGTAGCTGTAGAGGATTTCATAAAGAAATTATACATCTTCCTAGTTATAACATAATCACAGATTTTTACATTTATTTTTTAATTAAAATAACAAATCACAGATTTTTTTATTTATTTTTTTATTAAATATTACTCACACGGCACTATTACGTTGTCAGCTTCTGTATAGAATAAATAAATATCCATAGTCATTACGACACATAATAAAAATAAATAAATAATAATAAATAATAATGGTCACCTTGAATTATCTCAGGTTCTGTAAAATGAACAGATGAAGCGTCTGTATAAAATAGACCGTGGTTAAAATGGTGTCAAGATTAATAAAAATACAATAGCATTAAAAAACATTGCCCATGATAAACTTACGGTGGATCGTAGGATTAACGAGACCTATGGCCCTTTTTTTCCACAATGTACTATGTTCACGGGTACTGTCGGCGTTAGAAATGTTCGGAACATTCTGCTCATCGGAGGAATCCTCGAACATGAGATCGATGATCGTGTGTTGTGCTATTGACCAGGGGGTGACGTATAAATAAATAAATCATTCAATCAAAAGCCAAAGATGATATAGCATATTCAATAAAGTGTAAGACATACTCACTGTCTGTGTCTCTACCCTGTTCACCGATTGTCTCACTCACTGAAAATATAGTATCATAATTCAAAATTTAAAAATAAATAAAACATCTCTGTATTCACTAGGCCTATATGTTCGCTACATAATTACCTTATAATCTCGTCTATCAACGGCGATCGGTGTATGATGTTAGTGCTGACACACAACAAACAAACAGTCGATATAAATTATACTTAAAGCATTGTGTTAAAATCTAATAAATGTTTAACATTAAGACAATGCATACACAGGCACACACACACACACGCTCAGAGACAAAGAGACTCCGAGAGCTCTAGAGAGCAAGATCAAATCTTTTTTTCTCTCTGTCTCTCTCTCTCTCTCTCTCTCTCTCTCTCTCACACACACACACACACACAGAGCTCTAGAGAGCAAGATCAAATCTTTTTTTCTCTCTGACTCACACACACATACACACACACACACACACACACACACACACACACATGCACGGACAGAGAGAGAGAGATTATGTGATATAGCCTAGTATTTAAACGAATGAAAGTGGGAATAGTAGGGTGATATCAGCTAAATTGGGCCACTTTTTGGTAAATCGTTTGGGACAATAATACAATACCATATATGCCTATTCCATGTGTATTTACGATTAATAATGACTGTTTTTGATAATTTTGTGTTAAAGCTCCAATATGTAGGAATTTTGTAATAAAATTTCCGAAAATAACTTGCACAGTGTGATATATTTCCTCCAGTTGTGTACTTACAATATCTCAAAAGTCTCCAAAGATTTTTTATTTCAGAGAAATTCCGATTTTAAATAACTGGCCGTCCTGGAAAAAAATATGTCGCCTCTCAGTGACGCAATGTCCGCTCTATACTTTTTTTCCGGTGTAGACCCACGTGATGTTCCACCACACCGGAATATCACATGGTCAAATGCGGAAGTGGTGGTTATGTTATAGCCGCCGTATGGTTTGGTTGTCGTTGTTATGGATCACGATAACTCTTTGGCGAGTATTGAAGTGCCAGTAAAAACGTAAGTTATATTGCTCTTTGTACTATGGTAAGGATTTTTATCACGTGTGGTGACCGAGATTATGGCAGTACAATTAAATACAATCGGATATGTTTTTGTTAAAAATATATTTAGTCATTACTTGCAAATGTTCGTTCAAATTTACTTTTAGAATGATTGGTTTGAGCACGTTAAACAACACGGCATTAACCATAAACACGTAACACTGCACAACATTAACCCAACAAATCATTTAACAAATAGCTGTAAGTTGTAACGGGATAATATAGTATAACATTTCACGTTCCTTGCAGTTCATTAATTATGATGACATAAAATAATACGATCATATGTACAGGTAATACAAAAACGAATAAATTACCTCATCCGTGATCATGATTCGTTTATCCAATTTAGATACATTGCTGTGGTGAAAACGCATTAAAAACGACATCTCCCATCGTCACCTGCTTCATAGCGTCATCAAGCTTCGCCTTTGTTATTGTTGGAAATGCGCCCTCTTGTGGTCAATTACAAAAGTCACATACTGGAGCTTTAAAATTATGTAATAAAATATAATTATTTAGGCCCTACAGTTCTTGAAACATCAGTTGTGCCAACTTTTTTTGCAGGAGCAGTTTCAGGTACAATGGGCTAGTCAAACTGCAAAGGGAAATAGTAATTTATCATCAATTTTAATTTTAAAACACAACTGCTTATACAGCCACATAACATTTAAACTGCATTAAACAAACATATTCATATGTGCCATTAAAAAAAAAAAAAAATTTGGGTACAAACCCACATATTCAAATGTGCAATTAAAAAAGTCCATTTTGGAACAACATAGATCAGTGAACTGATGTCAGTTGTGTGTGTGTGTGTGTGTGTGTGTGTGTGTGTGTGTGTGTGTGTGTGTGTGTGTGTGTGTGTGTGTGTGTGTGTGTGTGTGTGTTTGTGAACAATACATTTAGAACGAAATGTGCAAATTACAAAAATTCACATTCAAAATTGATAACTGATTTGACTTCTTTCCACTGATGCGTCTTTGCAGTGTGGATCGTGGCACACCCCATGCTCGTGATAAGAGGTGCACACTTACTGTAATTCCTTTCTTCACTCCCTCCCTGTATTCATCTAAGGCCCCCTTCATCCTCTCTTCTTTCCACAGATTGTAGTTGTTTGGCCTTACTTTCCCTCCCTGTTTTATCTTTGTATCCTTTCTTCTCTGGTCCTTGCTCCTCCTCTCTTTTCTCTCTTTCTGTCTACTCTCATTTCCTCTGCATTCCTTTCTCCTCACCTGTTCTCTCACTTCCTGTCTCCTCTGCTTGTCTCCTCTCTCATCCTTCCTCCTCCTCTCACTTTCTCTCTCTTTCCTTCTCCCTCTTTCCTCTCCTCTCGCTTCCTTCTCGTTTGCCATACTCACTGTAAATAAAATATCTACTACCATTATTACTTTTGGGGGGGTCATGGTGAGTGTGTGTGTGACACACCCTCACACTCACACACACACACACACACACACACACACACACACACAAACACATGTGTATGTGTGTTTGTGAGTGACACAGATGATGGCCCATTTTAGCTGAAACCATGTGGCCCATTTTACCTCAGTGGGTTAAGGTAAATTGGGCCGCCAAGAAAAACATCACTTTTTCAAAAAATATGTTCCTATACCAAATTAACAACATTATTTCTGATTGATGCCATCAAGACAGATATTATGCATTTTATGTGCATGTTTTTTTTTTTTTTTTTTTTTAATAGATTTATCATCCTTATAATAGTTTAGTTAGATTTGGTATGCCAGGCCACTTACCATGCAGCTTTCTGGTGCAGTCTTGATAAGAATTATTGCCCCGCCCACCATAGCAACCATAAACCAATGAAATCACCTGTTACTTGTCAAGCACAGTTATGACAACAGTTTGAAATCCTTTGTAGTGGTTGGTTCTAAATTCCAGAGGGGCTGGGACCCCCAAACCTTAAATGGCCCATTTTACCAGATGGCCCATTTTACCTGATATCACCCTATATATTGCCTTATTCTATAATCAAACAAAATAGGAAGAATGTTGTAATGAGTAAAACAACGATTTTTCCCAAGACCAACGATCTGTTGTTGCTCTGAGCGCTATACCACAAAAGACGAAATACGGTTTAAACTCAGACATATGACATATCATAGATTTAAATATTAATATTTACTTAGAATCCGTAAGCGTTATAGCGGTATGAGATAACAGATATAGGATTAAAACCTTTGTCCTTGTGTGAATGAGAGTGATTGTCACAAATCATCAACGTTTAAACAGAAATATTATAGCACATTTTAAATCGAATCAAACACGTTATCAAAACAACATTACGCAGCAGCATGACATCCATAATTTCAAAGAATAAACACATCATTGAACCACACTGACTGCTATGAGAATGAAAGGCAATAAACACTCTCTGTAACTATCACAAACACGAATAATACAAACGTCTATTGAACCCGAATAAAGAAATAGTTTAGAGGATGTAAACTTAAAACAGCGGCAGCACTCGTCATATGACATATCATATATTTAAATATTAATATTTACTTAGAAGGCGTAACCCTTATGAGATAACAGATATATTAAAAGCTTCGACATTGTGTGAATGAGAGCGACTGTCGCAAATGATCATCGGTTTAACAGGAATATCATATCACATTGAAACACGTTATCAAAACAATATTACACAGCAGCAGGACATCCATAATTTCGAAGAATAAACACACGATCGATCCACGCTGACTGTTATGAGAATGAAAGACTAAAAACACTCTCTGTAACTATCACAAACACGAATAGCCTAATACAAACGTCTATTGACCCAAAATAAAAGAAATAGTTTAGAGGTTGAAAACTTAAAACAGCGACAGCACTTGTGTGAAACCAATTATCTTAGCAATCCATGAAAAATGTATACAGTCATTATATTATCTGAAAGGTCGATACTCTACATTCTCATCATCTGTTAAATTTATTCGACCGTCTCTCTACCTCACACACACAGGCACACACACACACAGACAGTTGATGCAGGGGGAGAGCTATGCTGACCTTTGAAAAGCATAATCATGATAAAAAATACCCGTGATTTCACCCAGGCTGCTCTGTCTTTTAATATATAATAACGAATGAAATAAATTGTACTTAACATTAATGTTATTCATTTTCGTCAGAAAAAGTTAATATATCTGAAAACGACTCTTCGAGTGTAAAGCTAGTGAAATCTGTGAAGCCACTGTGATGTAGGGGTATTTAAAGACCTAGAAATAGTGATATTCGTGTCTGTGTAGATAGTTTTAAAACTTAAATGGTTTAAGGCAATCAGTTTCCTCAAACGGTTTGAGTAAACCTAACTTGTCAGGTTTTTAAGGATATATGTTTACTCAAATGGTTTGAGTTACTGTGACTTGTCAGGTTTTACAGTGCACTTGATCAAATAGACCATCATTTTGACGGATCACCGGCACTGATTCTGGGAAAATGCCAAATGGTCACGTCGTATGGACAGCTCAGATTTTTTAATACAAAGGTGTAGTGTAAGGAGATGATAATTGTCTCGTCCCCAGAATGACAAGAGCGGGTGTTTTTAAAACAGACGCATGCACACACGCACACAGAGAGACAGAGAGAGTGTCACATAATACCTGAGCATGTGGTCCACAGATGCGTAAACGCAGTGAGAGCGGATAGACAGTGTGACAGTTAACATTGACGAATCACCCACAATAACCCGGAAAAAACGACAAATGGTCACGCCGTATGGAGCGCTCACATTTTTTGTCACAAAGGTAAAGAGTGTAAAGAAATGGGGATTGAATCTCACAAAATTGACAGGGGCGGCTGAGTCTAAGACACACTCAGACACACACACACACACACACACACACACACAAATTCACAATGTTTATCACGGACAGTAAATCAGGCCGGGAATTTGACTCCACCCCAGGCCACCTCTGTTGGTGCAGTCACCACCAACCAATTCATGTGTCCACCAGACTGCTAAACTTGTAGGCTAACCCTGTTAGTTTGATGTAACAGGTAGACGACCATACCATAATATGAATAGATGAATAAATAAACCCTAAAAAACTCACTAGGAATCCACCATCTATATCATCTTTCCCTGAATCCCTCTCTCTCTCACTCGGCACATCTAGTTTCTCTGCTATATGAAATAAGCACTTTCAATAATCTATATTAATTGTGCAGCCATCAATTGTATGTCCCCATGATCACAGTCCTACTACTGACGATCTTATAAATCATAAAAGCACATATTGTTCTAAGAGTATAGCCAGCATGTTTAGTTTTGCTTATAGCTTAAACTTTACTGAAAGGTTCCTGCTCTGACTCAAAAGCTGAACTGTCCACCCCCTTTTGTTTAACAGCAGGAGCACTTGGAGCACTAGTACTACTGTTGCTTCCTTCGTCACCTTCAAAATAAATAAATAAACATTGAAGACTAGACTACATATTGTAGGCTAGAAATTGAAAATCAAAATTTCTGGTCAAATTTGGCACTAAAAAAATACTGTGTCCCCATATGTAAAACAGTGTGCTAGTTTGTCAAAGATGCTCTTTTAAAACTTCTATCATTATATATATTTGTAAATTTTTTAGAATAGTTTGTATCTATTGTAAGTCTCTTTGGATGAAAGCGTCCGTCTGCCAAATGATTACGTAAATATAAGGTGGTGGAACAGTTCTACTTTTTCACGGTTCAGTTTGTTTCACAGTTTTAGAGTCACTGTTTCGCTACCGTTGTATGTGCTATGTTTATGGAAAAACGATACTTTCAAAAAATATATATTTTATCATATTATTAAGAATATTCTAACTACAACCAACAGCACAAATAAATACAATAGAGTAAAGCTACAAATAAAATAAACTGACTTTCAGGGTTTTTTTAGGTAGGTATAGCATAGTTTTTAGGTAAATAAATTGAATAAAGTAATCAAATGTAAAACATCATTGCATTTTGGACTACAAATTAAAGATAAATCTTTTATTAAAGTTACAAAAGCTTTTCAATCAAGAGCAGTGAGTGATTTCTTTGTTGTTGCTGTTCGATTAATATAAAGACTGTCACTTTAAAAGAATGCACTGATCCAGTGTTCGTATTCGTATTGAACAAGAGTGAATGGTTTGGCCACGGTTTTTTTTTTTTTTTTTTTTTTTTTTTTTTTTGTGTTGTTTTGGTGTCTGGAATGCTCATCCATCAACTGAAACATATTAACTGAACCCTGTTTGTTTTACGTGTTATTTATAGTAAACCATATTACAGATGCTTTGTCAGATTTAAGTTGAACAGCGTGCCGAACCGTGTGTGGAGAACCAAACAGTTCGATTTTTTCAGTGAACTGTCCCACCCCTAGTAAATATAATGTAAATGTAATGCTGACCGACCTGCTCCCATACTGGTGAACATGGCTTTTCTATTTTTTATACGTCCCCTCTCTGCTCCGATCTTTCACAGACGTCTCCGCGACGTACCTGTGCTATATGATGAAGCCTGCCTCTGGATATAGCCAATTAGGCAGTGCTTCGCTGATGTTGGGTCATGTGGTGGTGTCATTTTCTCTCCGGGATCGCCTGATTCGTAGATTCATAAATCCGTCAATTAATTTGCAGTTGCATACCAGCCTATTGCACGTCAGCCTGATCGACTGCACAGCGGCAGCCGGCAGACCAGAATGACCATCAGGCCACCGGAATATGTCCCGGTGCTCCCGATGGCCAGTCCGCCCCTGTACACACACACACACACACACATACACTGAACGTGAGGTGAATGTTTCCACTGTACAATATTAATCTAGTGCTAGGAGGAAACTTTTATTATTAGAATTTTATTTAAAATCTTTATTTCTTTATTGATTGTTTTATTTCCATTTAATTATTAGAATTTTATTTGAAATCTTTTTTTATACACCTTCTTTATTGATTGTTTTATTTCCATTTAATTATTAGGATTTTTATTTAAAACCTTTATTATAGGGTTTTTTTATTGTTTGTTTTATTTTTTTTTTATTGTTTGTTTTTTTTATTTTTAATTTTTATTTCTTTATTGATTGTTTTATTTCCATTTAATTATTAGGATTTTATTTGAAATCTTTTATTATAGACCTTCATTATTTATTGTTTTATTTCCATTTAATTATTAGGATTTTTATTTTAAAACTTTTACTATACAGTTTCTTTATTGATTGTTTTATTTCCATTTAATTATTAGGATTTTATTTTAAAATCTTTATTATATCGCCGTGAAACGATTTATACAGTCAACAGATTATATTTGAGAGTGAGTACACTCGTATTATGATATGAGCTCACATTATATTTGTTCTTGATTATTTTTTCTCGCACGCTGTCCATATTTTCACTGAGAAACCTTGCAAAGCACAAATTACTGTTGTACGGCTTTCTCTGCGCCAAAGTCAGCCTTTCCATCATCTCTTCGTCCAATTCCCTCTCGGGGGTTTTAGGTGAGGATAAGAAGTCCATGTCTATGTATTTTTCACAGCTCTTTTTCTGATTTCCTCAGAAATTCAAGGGAGCTGTATTTATCTATGCGAATGCAATCCGACGCCGCCGCTGCTGGGGAAACTCCGCCCCGAGTGATGGGGGGTAAAATCTTTCACCCTAAGCTCACTGGATGGTCACGCACAGAGACAATATTTGTCTTTCACCCTAAGTTCACCTGTCGCCATTTGTCTTCCGTAACAGACGACGTACCGGAGGTCCGGTGTTTATTTTACAAACAGGTGACCGTCACGTTTGTCATTAGGATAATCCCTAATGACATGATATATTACAAAACAGACGACGGATCACAGCTGCCGATTATTCACGGGTGCCGTAAATATTGAGTCATTTCACACTGATGACATATAAACATGATTTATTACAAACAGATGTCATATCACATGTCATAACAACAGCTGCGACCGTTACAAGGTCAAAAGGTCAAGGACGAGTGGGGGAGGGGTCAAGGTCAAGGTCATGTGGGGGAGGGGCGGGGTCCAAAGGTCAAAGCCATAAATCAAAAATCTTGGCATAAGCTGTATTCTACTTACTATTCACACATTACAGTTTGACTTTATTTCTGTCATCTATCTACAAAAATTCTTTGAGTAATTCTTTGATGTTTTATTGAAAGTGTTTTGTTTGACCTCATCATTATGGTGATCAGGGTTTGCTTTAGTTGACTTTGACGTTACATTACTTTTTCATCATAGTTTTTTTTTTTTTTAATTTTTCTTTAAGCTGTAGCTATTTGTAAAGCACATGAGTTATAATAAGAAAAGCCAAAAAAAAAAAGTGATAAAGTGGTTTTGGTTAACTGTTTGTGATAGCATAGTCATCATTTATTGATCTGACTCACTAATCTTATTCAGTGGCTAATCATTAACCCCTTTGCGTTTAAGGATCATCAGCGATCCCAGATTATTGTTGTTTCACTTTCAAAGCATGTTTAACATCACACTCTGGACAAACTATGCAATCAGTAGAAAGAATCAAGACTCTAGTTTTGATATTTGACCACTTAATAAAACATTGTTGCAGTAACAGTACTTTAGTAATTTATGTCAGGAGTGCAAAATAATAAATCTGTATTATGTCAAATTTAGAATAGAAATTCACCACTCATTCATATTCGGTCAAATCAGCAGCAGTTTATTTGTGTTCACATAGATTCACTGAACAGAGTCAGTAAGGGATTATAGTCCAAAGATGCATGTACATGGAGATATATGGATATATTTACTCATGTTTACTTCATATTTCTTCAGACAGAATCATAATTTCTATTCATTTTCCACTGATTTACGCGATCTGATGATAAATAGCCTCTCCCAGTGCTGTCTCTGTGTGTGTACTCCTGTGTGTTCATGCTGTGACTCAGACAAACTCTGATTCTTCCTTCACCTTGTCGATCTTTAGTGTCTCATAACATGATACGTGTCATCGTGCCACATGCTTCCTTCACTCTTCCGTGTTGATATCTGACCACAACAACACTGAGAAACCATGACATATCCAAATAATAAACACACGATTACGATAGTATATGGTTTGTATTTGATTTTCTTGAGATTTGAGGAATTTATGTAACAATAATTATTTTGCACATATGTAATGCTAATTTGTGCAGCAATATAAATGTCTATAAATAGCATATTTTTACAACAGTAAATGCCCAAATTCCACATGAGATCGCAAAAGGGAGTTATAACAAACACTAGTTGGTGGTTTAAAGTGAGTTTTGAGTAAAAGTGTACTAATAATCTCATAAATTGTCTGATGTAGCTTGATACTATTGTTAGCGCTAATGCAGCTACATAACAGGTGCGGTTCTTCTTCATTACGCATTTTGTCATAATAATTCACATAAGGTCGTAAGAAAATGTTTTGTTGTATTTTTATAGTAAGACTTACTGGGATTGAAGAGATGTGGCTTGGTAAACATTTAAATACCAGAACAATGGCTAATAATGGCTGAATAAAAACAAAAGAATAATGATAAAAGAATAATGCGGATAATGTCTCATACCTGGCCGATGTGTGAAAGGCTCATTTCGTAAGAACAATAGAATCATGAATGAGGCAGTATGCGGAGTCAAACATATGGAGACAGCACACAGAAGAGTTTACAGGAGATAACAGGGGCCATAAATCAATTTTATTAGCCTTTTCTAAAAACACACATGACATGGCCTTAGAAAATATTTAATCAAATTCACAGTTTTACAGATTAAAATATGAATTTTCAAATGAAGCATTGGTAGACTTGTGGCTTTAGCTCAGGGGTCTCCAACACGTCGCTTGTGAGCTACCAGTAGCTCGCAGCTTGATTAGAGGTACCTCGCCAAGACGGGACAAGAGCCCCCCTAAAATGACTACTCAGCCACCCTAAAATTTTTCGATTAGCTCCATAAACTGTACACGAATTCGATCGGCTGACCACGGCGGCGCAGAGCGAGAAACCCGAGGATAAAGTGGCTTTCACACAGGATGCGGAAAGCGCTGCGCTATTAACACTAGAAGTCCCAGAGAGCAGCCATTTGGCTTTTCTACCTATAAAACCCGCAGGACAGCCGATGGGCTGGAAGGCTTTAGGCTAATATCCTTAATCTGCTGTGAACAGTTGCTTTTGTTATGTAAACAATGTGGGGCCATGCTGAGCCACTTTAAGGAAACTTGTGTTTCACTTTGCCATCTTAGGGAGAAATCAACACACATGTTTTTTTTTTCCTTTGTTGCTGAGATTTATTGATAAAAATAGTACAAAATAAAATAAAGAAACCAACCATTTGTACACATATTCACAAATAATATTAAAAAGTGAGTGAGTACATTCCAGCAATCACTCACAATCCTGGCACTGCCATGGTATCTCCCTTCTGCATTTACCACATGTGTATCTGTAGCAGTGAACACATCGCACAGTGGCATGATTTTTCTTGCATTGGTGTTTGACCTGACACATGGCTCTTTTTCCAGGGCTAGGTGTGGAGGGTTGTGTCCGAAGCAATTGTTCTTTTCTTGCCTTCTTCGCACACATATGAGAGTTAGCCAACTCTCTTGCAAGCTCCACCAGGAAGCACCCGTCTTTCCTGCCTTCCGGTGCATGCTTGATACAGCACATGTGCATTCAGTGCTGCCATGTCAATCATGTTATAGAACACGGCAACTGGCCAGCGCCGTGTCCCTGTGCGGACAGTGTACTCCCGCACCATCTGGTCCATCACATCCACGCCGCACTTTGTGGTGTTGTAAAGGGTGACAGTGTTTGGCTTCCTTTTGGTGGTATTATCAGTCTGAATCACGCTGTGCATGCGGCTAAGAATGTAGACGGTCTTCTTCCGTTTGGGCGCATACGCCGTCAGCGTAGCAGCAGTGGTTGAAAACACCTAATAAATAAGATAAATTGTTATTTTCATAGCACTTTTACACACAATGACACAATGACACACTTGGCGGTGTTGATTCTAAATTTAGAAACACATAAACATAGAACCACAAAAGACCTGCAACATACCTGAGTGGTGAATTCATTGCGATCTGTGTGTCTAGCGGATTGAGGGATTTCCCGGCGAATCTTGTTGACTGTGCCGAGGATGGTGGTTTTCCGGCTAAGAAGTTTATGCGCAAGTGACAGCGATGTGAAGAAATTGTCCGTGGTAACATTTCTGCCCTTGTCTAGGAATGGTTCCATCAGCCTCATCACTACATTTTCAGACAGTCTCTCTCCACTGGGACGACTAGGGTCCTTGCCAAGATATGTGAGGACATTACAAATGTACTTGGATTTTAGGTCGCAAGCCACCCAAAACTTGATCCTAAACTTGTCAGGTTTAGTTGCAATATACTGCAGGAAACAGCAGAGAGTCTTTGACAGGAAAAGCTGTTCATCAACGGTGATATGTAGACCAGGGTTGTAGGATGTGATGCAATTGGTGACAAATGATCCCCACACACTGGAAATTGCAGCAAACTTATCAGTCTTTGCTCGATCACTCCGGGTGGACCTGTCATCAAAGCGTAGGTGTCGCATGATGTCTTGGAAGCGGTTTCGCGGCATTGTTCCAATGATATGTGGGGTTTCCCAGGTTTGCTCACCAGCAGTCACGTAGTGATGGAACCTTGGTAAGCCCCCGCAAGATGACAATTGCAATAAATGCCATTAGTTCAGGGAGGGCCATCAACCAATGAACATGCTCCGTTTCCTGTGCATGTTGAATAGTCCATTCTTGAATGCTATGAAGCATGTCAAGAGTGATGAAACACAGGAAGCTCTGAAGGCGACTCGAGATACTTTTCCTGGCCTTAGCCGTTGGCTCTCCATCTGCAGCTTACGCTTTGATTGGGGTGAAAGGGAGACGCGTCCCCACCTGTTCTTCACGCCACACTGTGCCATCTTTCGCTGACTCTGTCAGGTCAGTCCCCAAACGGGTTCTCTTTTTTGGTTGAGGAGCAGTCTCCTCATCTGCAGTGTGAACAAATTCAAATTGTGAGCAATGGAAAAGTCAAATGATATCACAAATGCATGCATAGATACTAATAATAATTCCAGTATCTCCTTCTCTGTATCGGAATAATGTCTGAAATATCCTCCTAAATAAAAAGATACAACTAAAGCAAAGAAACAACTAATAATGTTTTGCACTTCAGATGGCAGTGAATGTCTGCTAAGTAGTACAAAACAAAAAAGTGGACAATACAAAAAAGGCAGAGTAAATATTTATGTCACTCCACTCTGCTTTTTTGGTGTTTTCCACTTACTGGTTTGAAATGAAATAGGAAATAATATGAAAAGAAACTTAACCTGAAGAGAGATCAGACAGATCTGAGTCCAAATCCGGCTGAAGTTCTATGTCTTCTCCATCTGAGTCACAAGGGTTTACTTCACTCAGGATCATTTCCAATAATGATGTCTGAAATGATGTCTGAAATGATCCTGAGTTTACTTCACTCAGGATCATTTCCAATAATGATGTCTGAAATGATGTCTGAAATGATGTCTGATCATTTCCAATGAATAATGTCTGAAATATCCTCCTAAATAAAAAGATACAACTAAAGCAAAGAAACAACTAATAATGTTTTGCACTTCAGATGGCAGTGAATGTCTGCTAAGTAGTACAAACAAAAAAGTGGACAATACAAAAAAGGCAGAGTAAATATTTATGTCACTCCACTCTGCTTTTTTGGTGTTTTCCACTTACTGGTTTGAAATGAAATAGGAAATAATATGAAAAGAAACTTAACCTGAAGAGAGATCAGACAGATCTGAGTCCAAATCCGGCTGAAGTTCTATGTCTTCTCCATCTGAGTCACAAGGGTTTACTTCACTCAGGATCATTTCCAAGGCCTGCCGAGTGGTGAGTCTTCTCTGCATTTTCTTTTCTTGGAGAGGAGGTCAATCAAGTTCTCTGCTTTTAGCAGCCTTCCCTCCCCCACACATACAAACAAGCCACCAGCAACCATTCACACACACACCCCCAACCCCCCTGCAGATTGCTCAGGTAATGATCATATTTACACATGAATTGATGCTAATGATAGCCAAAAGACTAGCCAGTTAGCATCCACTTGGCTAAAGGAGGGTTACAAATCTCTGGGACTTCTAGTGTTAGTAAGGTGATGATCTTTTTTAAACATTTATTTATGGGCATTTGCCACGGAAAGTTCAAATTAGTGCAAATTTTAAGGTCTGTTTAACGATATATAGTTATAATATCTCCATTTGTGCAGTTTTGTTTTTTGTCATAAATAAAGTTTACAAAATATCAATCGGTTCCCCATCCACTGTAGCTTAAGTTTTCGCGACGTTCACACAGGTGTTTCCTTCATTGAAAATGAAGCACATATGAAAGCATACTTTATAAAATGACCATGTTGCTATTTTCATTTGAAAATGTAACTTTTAGTGTAATACATTTTCCAGTGCATGTGGCAAAGAGGTTTGCATACTTGAGCTAAGGAAAGAGATAAATAAAAAGTTGCTATTTTCATTTGAAAATGAGATAAATAAAAAGTTGCTATTTTCATTTGAAAATGTAACTTTTAGTGTAATACATTTTCCAGTGCATGTGGCAAAGAGGTTTGCATACTTGAGCTAAGGAAAGAGGTTTGTACTAGAAATGCAAACAGTAAAATTTTGTGTGTGTACAGTAAACAGGTGTATAAGTTATGTGTGTGAGAGAGGCGAGAGAAAGAGAGAGAGAGAGAATTGAATTTGAAACACCTTTTATTACAATAAATCACATTTTGTTAGTACACTTGCTACAACTTCTAACCGTTACATCATGCCACACAAACACCAAAAATAAAAGCATTGAAATAAATTACATCAAAGATGTAAAAAACAACTCTTCTTCAATAACTAAGCATAAAGCTCCATTAATCACACCATTTCTTCTCAAAAGTGTCTAAATCCTTCGTAGACTTATAAAAACAAAAATCAACCAACACTCGTGATTTCACCAAATTTAAAAACAAAACCACCACATCTTCACCAGACATTCTTTCCACCTTGTTTTTCCTGCTCATATAAATAGCTAATTTAGCCTGCCCTAAAACAAAGTTCAAAAGCTGACATGTAAACCTATTACCTCTAACAAATTTAAAACCAAACACAAAAATTTTCATGAAAAACAATTCATTAAAAGAAGTGAATATTTTTTCCAAAAATAAGAATAATGTTTTCAATCTGTCACATTCCATGAAAGCATGAAACACAGTTTCTCTTTTTGAACAAAAAGGACAATCAGACAAATCTTCATGATTAATAACAGAAATAAAAGCACTTACTGCAATGGCGCCATGAAGAAGTCTCCACTGCATATCCCCTGACCTTTTGGTCCTATTCACGGTGGCTTATACAATGACCTCCATTCAGGTTTCACACTCTCTTCTATACCCAATATTTTACGCCAAGGTGTGTCAACTTTTCCATTCAAAGCCTTTTTATTAAAAACTTTAACACATATCTTATAAAAAGCCTTGCCAGTTGCTGTCAAAAAGTCCAAACACAAACATTTTTCACCATCCAGAAAAGGTCCCTTACAACCCTCTAATTTGGGTAACAACGTAAAAAGAGGGAAACAGTCTTGTAAAATGGGAGCATCTATTATTCCATTAGTGTCCAATAACAGTCTTTTTTCTTCATCATTGACCAGTGACTTCCAACTCATTAGGATCCGTTCAACAGTCCGCATAGACTTGATCTTTAAGCAGGAAGCCACTTCTTCTGTATTTTTAAAGTCCACTCCGGCAATGCGAATCAAAAGTCCCAAAGTGAAGATTTTTGAATTCAACAATAGAGCATTAAGTCCATGAAAGGATGAATTGTCCTTCGTTAAATCAAAACGGGCTCCATTTATTAAAGGCTCTTCCAAAAGCCAGTGGATAGAAGGTGTCATCTCATTCCTCCGTAAATCGAAAAGATTCCAAACTTTAGAAAGATTTTCATAAAATTCTGGCAATTTGCTCACATTCAATTTGAGATGATCCATTAAAAACAAAGATTTATCCAACCCCACCCCTATAACGCTGTGTAATATGGAGCATGCAACAGCCCGCCATCCATTTTCTAATGACCCATACAGAAATCTTTGTAAGAATTGCAAACGAAATGCTGCAATTCTACTTTTCAGTTTTACCAATCCATGGCCACCTTCCTCTTTAGGTAAAAACAACACACCCTGTTGTACCCAATGCAAGTTGTCCCAGAAAAAATTGACCATGATGCCCTGAATTTCAACGAAGTTTTGAAGGAGGATCCAAACAGGCCAGCCTATGCCAAAGACTCGAGGCTACTAAATTATTCACAATTAAAACTCTCCCTTTATATGACATCTTTGGTATTAGCCATTTCCATTTTTAACAATATCATCCAAGTTTTCCTTTTACCTTATCAACAACCCCTTCCCAATTTTTCTGAAGGAATGTTTCATCTCCTAAGTACACTCCCAAATACTTAAACCCACCTGTTCCCCAATTCAGGCCATCAGGCAATTTTGGTTTCTTTTTTAACCAGTTTCCAATTATAAGCGCCTCACTCTTATTCCAATTAATTTTTGCTGATGATAAAGCTTTAAAATCCTCTAGAACTTCCATTAACACACGTATATCATTTTGTCCGTCAATTAAAACCACCACATCATCAGCGTAAGCAGACAAAATTATATTGTTTTTACAAACCGGTAAATTCAAAACACAAACTTTTTCTCTTAGTTGCTGCAACAAGGGTTCTATAGCAAGTGAATATAACATTCCAGACAATGAACAAACTTGTCTTATACCCCTACAAACCTTAAAAGGAGTGCATAAGCCACCGTTTATTTTCAGTACACTTTCAACGTCACCATAAAGTACTTTCACTTTATCAATAAAATCCTGACAAATTCCAAAAGCTTCTAAGGTTCTCCACAAATAAGGATGTTCAACCCTATCAAAAGCCTTTTCTTGATCCAGTGAAACAAGTCCAATATTTATACCGAGCAACTTGGAGACATCAAAAATATCCTGCATGAGGGTAATATTATCAAAAATAGACCTACCCGGAACACAATAAATCTGATCTGAATGCACCACCTGATCTATTACCTTCCTTAACCTATTAGCTAAAACCTTAGAAAGCAATTTATAATCTGCGCATAGAAGCGAAACAGGACGCCAGTTCTTGATTTCTAAAAGATCCCCTTTTTTAGGGAGGAGTGTAATGACAGCTCTACTGCTACTCACCGGCAACCTGCCTGAGGCCAAACTATCATTAAGCACAAACAATAGATCCTCCCCTACTTCTGTCCAAAAGAATTTATAAAATTCAACTGGAAGTCCATCAATTCCTGGCACTTTTCCAGAATCCATACTATTCAGGGCTCTAATCAATTCCCCCATGTTTAAAGCGCCTGAGATATCTGCATTGCCCCCTCTGACACTTGACTCAGACCTACAAAAAAAGGACTCTCAGAATCCCACCCTGCTCCCAACTCATTCTTATACAAATTTTCATAAAAATTACAAGCTCTTTCACGTATTTCTGCATGACTAGTTAAAATATTTCCTGTCTCAGAACGTAAAGCATGCAAAAAAAGTTTTTGCCCATTTTATTTTTCAAGACTAAAAAAATATTTAGATGGTGCATCCATCTGTTCAAGACTTAAAAAACGAGAACGAATCAGAGCTCCTTGTGTTTTCAACCCCAGCAGGTCTGCTAAATGTGTTTTTCTATTCGAAATCATTTCTTTATAATTTTGATTACTCGCTGCATCAGCTAAGTTCTGCAGTTTAATTATCTCTGTCTCCAAGGCTTTCATATAATTATCTAACTCTGTGGTGACATTGCAAGTGTACTGTTGACAAAGCTGTCTTATTTGTACCTTTCCAAAATCCCACCACTGCTTTAAATCTTGAAACGAACCTTTTTCCTTTTTAAACTCTTCCCAAAATACTTTAAAGACCTCCTTAAAATCCTTATTACACAATAGATTTGTGTTAAAATGCCAATAGGCACTCTGAGACTTAATTTGATTTAGAAAGAAGGAACACACAACCATATGATGGTCAGAAAAACTTACTGGAGAAATAACACAGCTTTTAAAAATACCCAACAGATGTTTAAAACTATAAAAGCAATCTAATCTTGCAAGAGACAGAAAACTATCACGAGCATGAGCCCATGTATACTGTCTCTGTCCATCATGAAAATGCCTCCAAATATCACACAGATCATTCATGTTCATGACCTTAATAAGACGTTCACGAGAAGGCATGTGAGGCTCAATATGATTCCTGTCAATATGACTTTCTGTGCAATTAAATCACCACCTAAAAATAGATATTCTTCAGTATTACAATTTTGTATGTGGAACCTAGTGTACCTAGGAACAACAATCTTTCCAATGCTGATGTTGGAGCATAAACACAGATAAAAATTAAAACTTATTTTTCAAAAATTGCTCTTATTTTTAAGAGTCTTCCTTTCACAATCTCATCAACTTGATGTGAAACTGGACAAAAACTTTTTGAAAATAAAATTGCTACACCACCGCTAAGTGTGGTGTTGTGACTTAGAACAGAAAACCCATCCTATTCTACTTCAGTCTGCATCCAGTCAGCAGCATTTTTAACATCACTGTTTTTTCACTTCAGTTAGAGGGCCTTATGTGACAACAGATGAACAGATGAATGCACCTCAAAATAATGACTGTCCTTACTGAAAGGAAAAGTATATGCACAACAGTTTTAGTATAGAACTCTTGAAAATACTTGCAAAGCAAAATGGTCAAGTATGTAACCTTATATGTTGAAAGTTCATTTGAATTATCTTTGTTGCTACTTAGAACAACTCTGTTTACTTGAAAGTCTATTGATAAACACTGGTTAAGGGCTTTACATGCATGACTACTAAAATGCCATCTTACTTTGCTGTATAAGGTACTGAAACTTGTTGAATGAATTTTTGTTTGTGTCTGCTCATATGTTGAACCTCTACAGTTAAAATTGAGAACACTTTACTGACCAATGTTTAAAAGCTCTTGTACATGTTCTGACATTGTAATGATTGCTGCACATGTTTAATAGACATCCCAGATATTACGCTGATGAGAGTAAGTAGATATTACTTGTAAAGTAACTTATAGTCAGGCAGACTATCTATAAAGGTGACCATCAAAATAAAGTGTTACCAGAAAAGGAGTGCTTTAATATTGATTGTAATAGTGGATAAATCACTTTTATTGAAAAGTGTGTTCACGTTTAGTGTTTTACATTATCAGTGTAACCTGGTTCAAATTCTTTCTCCAAGCGTGCAAGCACTCTGTAAAGGGATACTGATACTGTTTTTTCTGTCAGTTGCCCAGTTCATACATATATGTAGGGCCAGGGTTGGAAGCATCAGAGATGGACAGAAATAATGAATGAGGCTTTCTGTCCTTCAAATGGCGTTTAATAAACGGTTTTCAAGAGTTGACGTTGAACTCATCTTTGCCTGAGATCTGAAGCGCTTTAAAACCACTTCCTGATAGATTCCACTGGATACATGCTGTGCTCCCCATCTAGCTCTTTAAACCCGGTCCGTTGTCAGTTACTCCTTTCCGGCTGCAAGATTACGATCTTCATACTCAGAGATGGTGAAGGTAAAGCACAACCTCCAAGGACATCGATTAACAAGATGCTGTTGAGACCATCTATTCTTCAATTCGGACCCCTTCAGTGACTTGGTGACCAAACTCAAGATGTTAAGTTCAGACTTTGCATCCCGTAACCACTGGTTAAGCTTGCAGCAAGGGAAATGGAGAGCCTCCGTGGATCTTCAGGATGTCCTTCCAGAGACTGCCTCCTCCATCTCTCCTCCTCACGCAGGCAAGACCCTTCTACTGCGTTCAGTAGCATTTTCTTGTAACTGCAAATGAGTCCTAAAAGAACGCAGCCGCCTCTCTTTAATGTCACTGAAACTATTTGCCAGCGTGTGTCCTGTGACAGATCATTAAATGTCCTCTCTGCTTTTCTCGCTCCTCGGATTTTAAAGCTTCAATATTTGTCGCCACACTTTCACTGATTTCTCTCTCTACCTGGCTGCTGTTGCATTCAGAAGATGAAGGTGGATAAAGCCCGACTTTTTTATGGGACGGCCATTCTGTGATCCCTTCAGCAGAGGGGGAGCTGCGTGTATGTCGGAAGGGCCTCCATGTATGTGGTGGGGTTCTGCTGAAGGGGCGGACATCACCGGGAATGGTGCAGGTGGCTTCTGCAGCCATTTTATTATCATCTTCGGTCATTTTAAAAGCTGCTTTCCCCTCACCAGAACCTTTAGGGATCTTGTTAACCATGGCCTTCAGTTTTTCCTCCATCTGCCTGCCTCGTTTCCTCTTCTGATGGTGCGATCAAACACCATGAATTCTTGAGCTCCTTACGAGCACAGCAACGACCACTTAGTAGCAGTTTTCCTGCTCAAACACCCAGGGTAGGTGATCATTGCTCAGATGCTCATAGTGAGCTTTTTCATATCTTGTTGGTTTTTCGCTGTAAAACATTGTGTTACTCGAGAAAAAACTCGGACGGTTGGTTTGAGGATTTAGTGTCCTGCAGGACCTGCAGATCGCTCCCACCCCACAAGCCCCCCCAATAAACTGGCCTTCAGAGAGGCGCTACATCCAGGAGACCTGGACGTAGTAGAATATAATCAAGGCTACTGAACTTCAAATAGGTCCGGGCTTTGGACGCCTGCCAGATCTTCACTCCGCAGGTCTTATCCACAGAGTAACACCTGAATCAGAAGTGAATTAACACGTACTGTATTTAGTGACTTGGTTAACTTGGCCCGGTTTT
The DNA here is from genome assembly GCF_018340385.1 of Cyprinus carpio. NCBI lineage: Eukaryota > Metazoa > Chordata > Actinopteri > Cypriniformes > Cyprinidae > Cyprinus > Cyprinus carpio. The sequence continues at coordinate 31,101,827 of NC_056580.1, read as the reverse complement.
TTAGTATTTATACACAAGATGGAATACATTTTATTCAACATGTTTTGAAAATGGAATGAAGGAGAATTTTCTTTTAAGGTGGTGCAGCACCTGGAATGAAGGAATCCTTGCGTGCTTGTCCGTACAGTGTACCAGGAAACAGAGTCTTCCTAGGGCTGCTACTTCAACTGATGCTGCGTGCAGAGCTGTTGAAAAACAACAACAACAAACACAAGATAAATATACATTTGAACAGATAAAAAAAAAATAAAACTTTTAGCAAGAAAACAAATGCTGGCAAGAAGAACCCTTACAGCCTGTTTGCTAGCAATCTTTTTGCACATTGCTAGCATCATTACAACATTGTTAGCATCTTTATCAATTGTAGCATGTACTTAGCATGTTTCTAACATGTTTTTTAACACATTGCATTCATGAATTAGCATTTTGTTAACATGTTTTAGTTTTTATCTTGAATTGGTATGCCTGTTGGCATGTTTTATCCTAATGTTAGCATTATTAGTATTGGCTGCTTGTTTTAACACAGACTAGCATAAACACACCTGCTACTACAATGAATAGCAAAAACATAGTTTTCGAGAATAGTTGTTAAGCTTTGCTAGTAATGATAGCTCAAATACTCCATGATAGTTATAGTACAACTATTTTTAACCCCTCATTGAAATCTATGGGATCTGGTTTATGTAAACCTTCATATCGTTATAAAGAATCTATCAATCGAGCCAGACCGTTAAAAGGCTGTCCTCAATGTAGTGGTTGTACTTTAAACAGGGTTTGCCACTTTCATCTGCCCATGGTAAATCGTCACTCCAAAGTGACACCCTTGCTTAGCGATATAAACACAAGGTCTCAGCTTCAAATTTTTGTCCATTTTATACTAATTCTAACTAACAATAAATACTGGTTCGACACACTTATGTGGTTTAAATGTAAAAGGTAGTGCGTCAGTTTAAAGCCAACGCCTGAAAACACAGAGTTTGCGACAAGCTTTGATCTTCGGCCGGCCGTCACCGCATGGTCCCATGGCTAATGGTTAATCATTCGAATGGGGGTAAGTAGGAATATACCACAGCTTTCATTTATACATGTATTATTGTGCAGCAATTTTTAGTAAACCTTACAGCATACTCTGCTCATTAATTACGTCTATAACATTTACAATATCATTTTATTCTGGAAAGGGATGGAGACAACAGTAATATGGTTTCCTAACCCTCAGATTGCTTACTTATAATGTGAACATACAGCTTAAATTTAGTTCAGCCGCCACAAATGAAAATGATTCTTAAGGACTCCACCCTCACGTCGTTCCAAACCCGTAAGCCTCCGTTCACCTTCGGAACACAGTTTAGATATTTTAGTTTAGTCCGAGAGCTTTCTGTCCCTTACATTGAAAAGGTAAGATGACGGAGGTCTTACGGTTTGGAAACATGCGTGTGAGTCTTAATGACATAATTTTCATTTTGTGGAAGTCGTGTGCCTAATGTTTGAGAGTCGACTCCGCATCGAAGGGTGTGAGTTCGAGTCTCGAGCCGTCAGTAATTGTGTGGGTGGGGGAGTGCATGTACAGGTGTCTCTCTCCACCCTTCAATACCATGACTTAGTGCCCTGATCAAGGCACTGAACCCCAACTGCTCCCCGTGCGGCGCAGCTAAAATTGCTGCCCACTGCTCCGGGTCGTGTGTTCACAGGGGTGTGTGTGTCACTGCTCTGTGTGTGTGCACTCGGATGGGTTTAAATGCAGAGCACGAATTCTGAGTATGGGTCCAACTGTGGCTGAATATCACGTCACTTTCACTTTCCACTTTACACTTCACTTTCACGGTCCTTTTTGGCTTAACTAACCCTTAACTAATTTTTTTTGGTGTAAATAATGTTTGGATATTTTTAGTTCAACATACATATTTTATTACAAAATTTGTGGATATCTGCTGTACTAAATACGATTTGTTGCAAAAAGTATGTCCCATTTAATGACTTTTTTTAAAAATATGTTTAGTACAATTTGTGTAATATTTACATTTTGAAATAGATAAAAGGTTTTTACATTCCAATGCAAGAGGCAAATTAGAATCACTTGTGGTCAGAAAAAAAAACTCATTTTCCATGTTGTAATGCCATGGGGGTTTACCCCACTAGGTAAACCCACACACACACACACACACACCCCACACACACACAACACCACCCACACCACACACACACACACACTACACCACACACACACACAACACACTCATCTGAACTTAAATGTTGGCCACCCTGATTTAACAGCTCTAGGCTAGTTAGGAGGCAAAACATTTTCATTCTCGAAGAACAGCATGTAAATTCATTCCAATATTTGACTTTCTCAAGGCAATATACATTTTTTTTTTTTTTTGTTGCACCTTAATGACATGAAAATTGTTTAATGAATTAGAAAGACAACTCTTGAGAATTGTTATGCCACCAGCGGATGCATGAGATTAGATAAGTGTGAGGAAATCAATGAAATCTTGAACAACATTAAGGAAATCTTTTAAACGTTGAAGTATTCATTATATCAATATTTTTAATGCTAGATGGCCTATCTTGGCAACTCAGTAGAAAACTCTCTAGACATCTGGTCGGTTATGTTCTAATCCGTTCTGTACTGTATATACAAAGCATAAAACTAAAAGTTCATGCTTGAAATTGGTAAATGACAGGTGAGCAACCGTGGCACAAAATCACATTGTCATGTCAGATCTATATTAGGCAAAGGAACCATGGATCATTTTCCAGATTTCTTGACTCTTCATGTGCTGTCACCTATACTGGCAGAAACCTTGATCAGGTGCCAATGACCTTGCCAAGTGTCATTCCGATACAGAAAAGCATTGTGCTGAGATGTAACTCTACGGTACCCGATGTGAGGTACACTCCTTCAGCCTGAGGCTTATTCATTTCAACTTTTGGTGTTAAGGTGCTTTTTACATTTACGAAAGATTTATCTTATTTTACATTACAAAACAAACAAACAAGCGAGCCCAGCCCAGATTGAGAAAAAGTAGTGCAAAATTAACGTAAACCTTACTCCCATAAAAGTAACTAATTCCCAGTAGATACCTTTTAGGATAAAGCCAATATTGCAGTGCTTACTTTCAAAAGTAACTTTCCCAATGCGTTTAGGAACTATTCAAGCCCCACCCATAATGAGACAAGTTTCATTTTTTGCTATAAATAGTTTCTATGGCCTACCAAAGTTACACCATGACACATTAGGGAAATGCGATATCGAATTTTCCTGTTGCGATTATGATAATGTTTTGTCACGGTATAACGGTATTATCCCTGTATTTAAATAAGTTTCACAAAAGTGGTCATAATACAGTATAACCGGTTAAATAAACTTTTTTCTTATAACAAAAATAAATGAACATTTAATATAATAAAGCATACAAAAATAATATTGAAAGTTAAAAGTTTTACACCAATTTAAGGGCAAAAGACCTTAAAGACCCATCGTACCACTTACCAATAAGACCTCATTAGTTAACCTTAGTTAATGCATTAACATTCACATGCAATAGCTACATTTTCTACAGAAGTTATTACAGCTTTGTTAAAAAAACAAGCCTTAGTTCAGGTTACTCCGTAAATAACAAAGTTGAACCTGTTGTTTTATGTGTTATTAATATGGACTACCTACTAAATTAATAATGTTCAGAAGAATTTTTCATTGGCATTTTGTAACTAAAGAAGCCTAATGTCACGTTTTAAATGAACAATAAAGAAATCAACACTTTCAAACAATAGCTAGGGCAATGTTTGTAGTCCAGATTAAAATGAAAAAAATATGGAAATATCTAACCTTATTTTATATTATTTAAATGTTTAGAAATAGCAGCTGCTTTTATTTATGGGTTTCCCCGGTAAGGGCTGCGGTTTTCTGCAGTTTAGCGCCATCGTGCTGTCATATTGTGAATGTGCTTCTCATTCAGCTCCTCCCCCATGTGCTTCTTCTCATGCTTGTTTAACATCAGAGGCGTCACATCATCTTTACAAGCAGCATAACAGCGGTGTTGTTCTTTTGATCAGTTTGATGGGAAAAGTATTCTTAAAATGCATTCCCAAATCTGAATATTTGCAATATATAAATTATTTTTTAGTCCCGCGGTATAGAAGTGCCCACGATAACAATAGTGGACCATATTCATTACCGGGATATACGCATTACCGAATATCGGCACATTCTAGACACAATGTTGTTTTCTGTGTCTATGTGGTGTTTTTATCTGCTTTAGTCAAGCCATGTGCAAAGGCGCAGGCCGCAGCATGCTCAAGTATGTTTCTCCATTAAAATCGCAACGAACCAAATACAGACTTAAAAAACGCTAGCACTGTGTACTGTCCACAAACATGTACCAATCCGGTCAAGTGGCAAATTCATGAAACCTGTATACCTGAAATCCGTTGGAACACTACAACCTGCTTCATTTAGTAACTTACAGTAACTAAAATAAGCCGTTGTAGTGTCACACAAGTAATGTTATGTATAGTACACGATTTTCATTATGTTTCATAGTTTTCATTCTGTCATCTTGATGAAAAAGATGAGTTTAAAAGATAACAATTTTTTTAATTTTTTTTTTTTTTTTTTTTTTTTTTTTTTTTTTTTATATTTTTTTTTTTTTTTTTTTTTTTTTTTTTTTTTTTTTACTAATTTTATTAGTCTGAAGTCCTGTTTTTTAGTGTAACTAAACATTTGGTCAGAACACGACCCTCGTGATGTTACTGAGTCCTAAACTGCTCATTCACATGGTTATAGACCACTCCACTTCTTACCTCGAGCCTTCAAATTCGCTGGGTCCTCGTCAGAATTTCTTCAGTTGAGTCCCCATCGCATCAGCTGTGGTTGAACATTTCCTACATTGAAATAAAATGTTCATTAAATAGTTCCAACAGGTTTTTAAAATCTCTAAAATCCATGAAAGACATCTGAGCCTGAGCAGGAGGGAAGTATTTACCTCTGCTTTACCACGGCAAGGATACGCCAGACAAAGACATGCACATATTCGATGCAGTTTTTGCTGCGTTAGTAAATCAGATGATGCCTCTTGAAAATTAACGAAAAAAGAGGACCTGTGGAAATAAAAGTAATAGAGAAAGGCCTCAGGGATCCGTTCTCAGTGCGTTTGATAGAAAAAAGTTAAGTCAGAACAATTAATACTAACTTTCCTACTATCATTAAATCTGTTTGCCATGAACATTGTTTAATGGGAAAATATATATATATTTGGAGATTCATGGAAAATTAGAGAAGATAATCATAAGAATTATGAAAGATAAGATTATCCACTTCTGTGCTGAGTTTCAATGAGCAAAAAGCAGCTATAAAACCTGTATCACAGTTTTCATAACATGAATGACCCACCAAAGAATTTCGATATTGTTCTATGGCAGTGCTGAAAAAATACTATACAAATTACATATAAAGGGTGCAACTTTACAGTCTCCTCAAGTTTCAACATGTCAGTTTCATATATTTTGTTATGCTTGTACTCTGAAAGGCTTGGGTTATATGTTTGGTGTAGATTTGGATTTTTTTCATGAAAAAAAAAAGAACATACCAACATTCAATGACTTCATTTCATGAATTTCTCTCAACAGTCTAACATTTCCTAGTAAATAAGGAGGTAATTTAGTTATTTAAAAGAGGAATCCAAATACAATAAATCCCATGTGAGAAGCCGCCTGAGCTCTAAACGGCAACATTCACACTAACATTGACCTATTCCTAATTCTTTCAAAATGATAGTATTAACCTGCAGTCTCTGTGTGTTCTTGGTAAGTTGAGAGATGAAATCTTCTGGTAATGTTCATGGGGAGTTCGTAGTGAGCATTTTTATAGTCCCAAAAAAAAAAAAAAACCTTGCCCCTTTGCCGCTTGGACCCAGACTCTGCTTGAAGCCTAACTGGAACCGCACAATGCAACATTGTTGGGGTCAGGGTCATTCATTTTTTGTGCCCCCAAAAAGGCGAGGACAGAAGGTTAATATTTGAAGTTAAACCAGATTATATTTACTATGGCTTTCCATGGGACTGCATGGGTTAACAGTCAGAATACACCAAAATAAATCTTGATTGGAAAAACACTTACTCTTTTGACGTAAAGTAAAAGCTCCCTTCGTTTGAGGGAATTCGGCTTACCCGTCTTCAGTTGAATTTGCAGAAAATCCCTGTTTTGCGAGTTTGTTTGGCAGTTAATATTTAGCTTATTTTGGTGCTTAGTATTGACTTGTTTTCGTGTCAATTGTACAGTTTTGCAAGAAGCAATGCACTTTTGTCATCAGACTATAATGGTAAAAAGGCACTGATGTTTGTCCTTGGATGACCTGGAACGTTTTGATACAGTCTGCTGTTTGGGAAATGCAATTCAGTCCTCACTTGCAGTAGGAGAAACAACAGCCACAACAGAAAAAAAAAGGATTAAAGAAATAGAAAATAAAGAAAGAAAAACTCAGAAAGAAATAAAGAAAGAAAAAAGCCAGATATCCAGACGAAGAAAGGGATAAATGTACGCAACTAAACTGGCTAATATTTATTATTATATTATTATTTTTGTGATTCAACTGTTTATTTTTATTACCAAAATAACATCCATCCAAAAAAACAAAAACCAAACGGGAAAAGGGGATTAACAGACATATTATCATAAGTTCAATCTGAAATAGGAGAGAGAGAGAGAGAGAGGAGAGAGAGAGAGAGAGAAAGGTCAGTCCCTTTATGTCATGTTTTCCATCCTGTTCCCAGAGAATGCCCAACGCCTTGTGGTGTCTGTCTTAACTGACACACTTTGAGGCTTGAGTCCCTTTAATGGCTTGATATTTTGAATCAGGTGTGTTTGAATAGAGACTCTACAATGTGCAGTTCGGGGGGTGCTCCAGACCAGGATTGGGAACCACGCTATATTGTTCAAAATATCGAGAAAAACATTGCCATCTACCACTCAGTCCCAGTTTAGCTCTGTTTAATTCGTGCCATTGTACATTCACAGCCACGATCCAAGGATGCTAGGACTCCAATGTTTTTTCACACATGTTCGGAGTAAACCAGTTTTTGTATATTGTCTTCTTTGCACTGTAAAACCTAACAAACAACATATCTTTGGTAACACTTTACGGTAAGGGTACACAAATTACCTAATTTTAATGCATAAATTAATTTGTGACTTTTCATTAACTTCATAAATTATACGCTCGTGAATTATCAGGAACTAACATGAGTTCGTAGGCTTTCATTCATGACTTCGTGATGACACTCTTATTTAAGACCGTAAGTAAGGTGAGTACACATCATGATTTGTGTTTTTATTACACATTATCATATGTTTTTCTTTTTTCACATAAAACAAGTCTTTACTATACATTGTGGATAAAGCATGCTTATGGTAACATGATTAAAAAAGCATCGATCGAGGGCGCTTTGTTGCTCTTTGAGCTCTCGCCTTGATACTGGTTAGCTGTGGCAGCTGTCCAGATCCTCTCTGAGAGGCAGAATTAAATTTTTGTCTTTATGACGATTGTTCAATCTCTCTTTTCTGAACATCCTGAACTGCTGGGGTACTCCTAGGGGGCTAGTAAAGAGTTGTTCAAAATTTTACTTACAGTGATATATACCATTTTCTGACAAGTGGCAACAGCAATGACTATGCATGCATTGCTGGCGAGTGGCAGTTATCTCCTATTAATTCTATAGTTGATTATTTTTTAGGGACCACAAAGACACTGATTTCCTGGGAATGACCTAATCAATAAGCATGTGTGTTAGATAATAAAATTAAATCCACACAGACCGTCAGATTAAATCAATCAGTTGAAAACACATGAGTGTTAGACAGCTGTACGTCACTCTCTCAAAGGGCTTCACATCAGCGTATATCGCCTTCATTACAAGAGCGCTGCAACACTGCAATAAAAATCTTTCATTCAGCGTTTGGACAGCTGACAGAACTGTTCACTCGTCTCTCGCCTATGGGGTCATTGTTTGGTATCGTCACAAAAAATGCATGCCATTTGCACAAATTTTTTTTAGTAGTATTTTAAAGCCGGATATATCGATACTCGGCATACGTTTCTAGGATAGGCAGTTTAAAAGGCTTTGCACCGCTGACTGCGTTAGCAGTCAGGACAGACCTGGAGCCTGTGAGGTCCCCAAGAGAGCTCGGTCGTGCATAGAATATGCGACATCTACCTTGCGAGTAAACATATTGATGTTTTTTTTTAGTACTTTGTGAGGCTTCATAGTGGCACAAATACACACCACATAGACCTCAAAATGTGCCATCGCCATCCTGGGCGAGTATCCTCGTAAGCGCACTACGGTTGTTGGTCTTAAGCAAATGAAACAGTTGAAAAGCAAAACGCATGTGAATCAGTTATTGGATCCATACAGTGAATCTTTTTGAGAGAAGCCTAAGTGGCCGTTCCAACGTCAATGGTCTTTTATGAGTTAAAGTTCGTAGATATGCTGCAAGCATGGCCCGGTTTGAAAATTTTTGAGGTTTTGGGGTCGGGGTAAAGGATACTTCACCCCAAAATGAAAAATTTTGTCATTATTCACTTACCCCATGTCATTCCAACCCGTAACAGCTTCGTTCATCTTCGGAACACAATTTAAGATATTTGGATGAAAACCGTGAGGCTTGTGACTGTCCCACTAGACTGCCAAATAAATAACAAGTGTCATCAAGGTCTATAATTTAGAATAACTCCATCTGCCATCTACCGGGGCAATCTGGGTTTATATGAAGTGCTAAACAAAATAATCTTTTCTGTCAAATCAAAGCTAAATACACATAGAAAAAGCGCATCCTTGTGGTGCGGAGTGATACAGAAGAGCATACACAGCATACGACAGTGATATGGAGAGACATCAGAGGAGACTGGTGATCGACAGGAGGAATTATTGAAAAATAGTAACCCAACAGTAACTCCATTAACACTTCTTAAAAGAGACAGACAGGTAGATGTTTTGTTAAATGTTTTTTTTTTTTTGTTCTTCTGTTTTGGAGGAATGAACATTGTGTAAATTATATCATATTGCACCAATAACTATATGGTTTAGCAGGCGGTGTAACATGTTTTAGTTTCATAATTATTCACTCTCGCACACAATACGATAGGCATAGTATACTGTTTTTATATAGTTTTTCATTAATAACCATTGCCAGATGATAACTTTGACTGTGCTCTTATGAATGTTGTAAGCAATGACTTTTGTGAAACTTAACTACAATACTCAATAAACTAGTTTCTTCAGTTGGCTAGTTGTTCGTGCGCTTTTTTTTTATGTTATTTATTTATTTATTATTCTGTAACGCTTCTACAGAATCGTCTGCACTACGCGTCTATAATGAGTCACTAAGTTTTTTGACAGTGTTGATAACGTTTCTGTACCGCGATAAATATGGCGTTTGCCTTAACGATATGTGTGATATCCTGTCCGGCAATAGCATGTCCATGGGCCTTTTTTTTGACTCTTTTTGACTACAGTTTCTGGCAATCATTGCAGTTTTTTACAGATATTGCTATGAAAACAATATAACCCGAAAATTAAATGAATATTAAACTCATTTGCGGTTTATTCTTTAGTTGTCACAATAAGGTAAAGATAAAGATATCGCTAACTCGAAACACTGGCAACCTTCCCCGCTCAAGTTTAGATTAGCCTCGTTCACGCCTGCTTGGTTCTCTGCATCCGCCACATTTTTAAACCCACCGGGGCACTAAAACATTGCTTGCTAAACTGTTCCATACCACAACACTTAATAATACTTGCAGTACCCATATATTGACAAGCTTTAAACAGCATGAAATAATCATTTAGAGAACCGAAATTTATTTTTTGACCATGAAAAATTTACTGGCTATTGGGCTGGCTGCAAAACATGCTCATAATAGAAGATTTTCATGAAATTAACTCATGCACACTATAGGTCATGTATAAACATCTTTCATTGGCGCTTGAGGAGGGGGATTCTTCCAAAATGGAAAGTTGCTTGGATTGGATTTCGGAGGTGCCCAGGATCCAGATCCGCTTGTTCCAGCACAAATCAAGCTCCTGGGTCTAATATTACTTAATGTGTTGTATAAAGCAAATCTGCATAACCGTGCCTTGAACAGTATGGTCGTTTGCAGCTTAACTGATCATCATCACGAACTCCACGTCCATCCGTATAGCTGCGTGCTTGGTTTCCTCTCTTTTGTTTTTCCCTGAAGTATATACATCTCTTAGATCTGGTGACCCTTCTCCATTTGGGTACACTGTCGCCTGTCAAATATTTGAGAACAGCTTATTGTTTGGCTCCTGCAAACATGTTTACTCATGTCCTGGTCTCGATGGCACGAGTAACGAGATGATGATGGATTATCTGCCTATTCTACCCCAGAGTGCAATTCGTGCAACCGATTTGCTATTATGAAATGGCGTTTAGCATGGATAAAAACCACTGGGCGCAAAAACAGCATTCCCCTTGCTCGACAGGGTACCAAATTAGAGGATATCATAATGTACAAGATGTTATTTTTCAGAAATAGTGTGAGGATAACTATAATGAACACACATGTGTTGAATATTTCTTTTTTTTTAATTAATTTCTTAACCCAGGGTGAAAAACTCATTGAAATAAAAAAAAAATGGTTCACTGAAATAAACATGAAATAACCTTATGAAATACTGAAATCCACATTTATGCATGAAGCAGCAGTCGAGCATGTGAGATTAAGTGTGAATATTCACTTCACTATTCTGAGTGCTGTTTGTGTGTTCATTTGTGTGATTGTGATCAGTGCGGGAAGAGTTTCACACAAAAAGGGAAATTTTATGGCACATATGAAAGTTCATTCTGGAAAGAAGCCATTCACTTGTGATCAATGTGGGAAGTGCTTCATACAATTAACACATCTTACAAGACACATGAACATCCACACTGGAGAGAAACTGTACTCATGTGATCACTGTGGCAAAACATTTCTGAGGGCTTCATATCTGAAGGTACACCTGAGAGTTTTTCATGTCTACAAAGTTTGAAAGTTCATCAGAAAACACACTCTGGTGTGAGAGAAATACATGTGCTTTGAGTGTGAGAAGACTTTTACTTCAGCTGAACATTTAAAACAGCATGAGAGGATCCACACTGGAGAAAAAACTTACAAGTGTTCACACTGTGACAAGAGATTCAGTGATTCAGGACACCTGAAAAGACACGAGATGATTCACACTGGAGAGAATCCGTATCACTGCACTACATGTGGGAAGTGTTTCAATCGTTCATCTTCTCAACACAGACATATAAAAAAGCAATCACAGTAAGTAGAACATCTTTCAGATCAGCACTTTAAGGTCAATGTTGCATCCTCACCAAATGAGACACAATAATGCATCAAGCAGTAAAATATCATCTGGATTAATCTTTTGGTGAGATGAGAGGGTTTTTTTTCTGCATAGTTACACAACTATGAAACGCTTTTGTTTCATGTAATCAGTGGTGGTTCTAGCTTTAATGGCGCCCTGTGCGAGAGCATCCAATAACACATCTGGCCAGCAATTGCATGGTTAATATTGATGACAGCAAGGCCACGGAGGCATTCTTGTGACATGGTGGACCTCAGGTAGGATTTGATGAGCTTCAGCTTTGAGAAGCTCCTCTCTGCTTCAGCTACAGTCATTGGGAGAGTAAGACAAATTCTGAGAGCAGTCCACAAATTTGGATATTGAAAGGACTCCAAACTTCTTTCCCACTTTTTCCAATGTGGACAATCTTTCCTGAAGGGCTGAGGTCAACATCAACAGCATCAACAACATCACTGAAAAATGTCACCTGCAGCTACTTAAGGGCATCTGCACGAGCGCGTGGGACGTTCAAGGGTTCGTTTAGGTACACGTAGAAATGGTAGTGGGAGTTTCCGGTTAGAGAAAGGGGAGCAAGAGAGCAGGTCCCAGTTGAAGGTTTTATTTTAATTTCCCTTGCATGTTTGTGTGGTGCGTGTGTTCTCTGGGTGGCGTCGTTGGGCTTTCATACATTGCCGCCCCCAAATGTCACTCTGGGACATTTGAACATGGTAGTAAGCCCTACTTAAGTGGTGGGACTGGACCTGTCATCATCCTCAAGTTTGGGAAGTGGGATTAGGCGAGCCACTGGTCTGACATAAATTTTTTTTTTTTTTTTTTATTTATTTGTTCTGCACAGATATCACATAGATACAGTACAAGGAGGGGAACGAAACCCAGTGGGTTTTATACAGAGTTCCACTCCACTTACATGAATAAACAAAAAGCGGTCCCTGATAAAAAAATTCGTGTCCTGAACGAGCTGCAACTGGTCCTTCTTCCTCCCGTCAGGTCGCAGGGAAGGTTCGGGTCACCTTGCCCCTTAGCCAGAGTGTGCTCTTTAATTTGAGGGTCCATGATGAGGCACGCACCTGGGCTAACCCTGAGCTGGTCGTTGTCCCACTTTTGGCCACTTTTGTCTTTCTCTGGAGAGTTGGCAGTAAAAGGATAATCTGAGGCCCATAAGTTGTCCCGCAAGTACCGTGGACTATGTCTCCCTGTCCCTGGTTCCCTAGAAGATTTGCTGGAGTCATACTCAACTTTTGTGAGGGAGGAATCGTGGCGTTCCCATGAGCCAGGATGCTAGGTGTGATTGGGTCCGAATTCTGCTAAGTCGTGACTCGTATCGATACACTAGCTCTAAAGGCTTGGCATTCATTGATGCCCTCAACCTTCAGTAAAGAACAGTGTCGGTAGGACTGTTTCAGGTACTGTCCTGGTTCCTTATGAATGTACCTTTCAAGCTTGTTTTCACTGCTCACTGATTTTAACTTCCCTCTCCCAAATCCCAACCACACCAAAATGGTGAAGCGCTGGGAAGGAATACAATCTAAGAAGGAAGATTTTCTGTTCAGCTAATTGCTCTTTAAGGTTGGGGTACCATAGCTTCATATATGCCTCTTTAATCTCTTCTGTTCCCTCCAGTATTGGGTGCCATTAGCTGAAAAGAGCTCAAAGGGCTTGCCGTCTTCTAGCAATTAAATCTGCGTAGAGACATCAAGAATTGCATCAGTGTCCCAGACTCTCAGTAGATCCAGATGGAGGCATCGGGTGGTCATACATTTGAAGAACTATTTCCCCATCTCTTTTTGTCCGTTCGTGCGTCCTAATTTTTACTATGAATGGTCCAAAACAGGTCCATTCCAGTGGAATAGAAGGGGGGCCTTGTTAAAGCCTAAGACGAGCTGGTGGGAGATCTGCCATCATAGGGGATCTTGGGTTGGGCACGGCCACTTTTGACATTTCTATACACGCCAAGTTGCATGCGTTTTGATAGCTGCTCTGGCCTCGTCAAAATCCCAATAGTGGACGTCTGAGCTCTGCAAGGACTCGTTTCTGGCCCAGGGGTGAAGGAGATTGGCATCATTATTCCTTAATAAGGAGTTTGGTTTATTTGTTGATGGGGGTCGAGAACTATGGGATGTAGAGGCATTAAGGTCTATGTGTTCAGCATGACGTAGCTCCCTCTGACCACCTAATTGAGCCCAGCACCTTCATCATATTCAGGAGACAGGGACACTACCCCGACTATTGGATGGTAAGGGTCCGGTGTGATGAAGAGGAGCCCCCCCCCCCCCCCCCCCCTTTTGACCTCATCCCCCACCTTGGAAATGTAATTTCTTTGGGCTTTGTTGAAGGAGGAGCCGCTCTGCTTCAATATAATGCTCGTCTTCATCTGTCTGAGTGGAAGGCCTTGAGGCCGCCCCCGTGTAGGTATGCCACTGTTGGTCCTTTTCCCAAGTGTCCTTCCATGTTTTTACAATACCAGTGCGTCTGGGAGTTGGACATCAAGACTAGCTACATTTGGTGAGCGGCAGAGTGATTGAGATTTCTTTCAAATTCAGTAGTCTGGTTCTTGTCAACAGCCGGCATGGTTGGCCAGGATGGCTGCTGATTGGATGCAAGAAGTCTGGGTCATATGAGCCCATCGAGACATGGATTGTGTCCAACTCGTTTTGAAGGATTTTCCACAGGTTTAATTCATCTGCTGCATTATATTGCCTGAATCCCCATACTTCCAGGAATTGATGTCTGTGAGGTACTGAATTGCAGCAACTCGAGGTTGCGCTAGACGAAGACCTTATACCTGCACGATGTCAGACAGCGGGGCAGCGAGTGAAGGACGGTGGTAGAATCTGACCAAGAGGATGAGTTGCCCTGATGGTGACTGTGAGCTCCCTTTTGGAGGACTTTGGCCATCTGCGCCCCAGTAAAGTGTCTGCACTCAGGTTTCAAGCCGTGTGCATGGACATTTGTTTCCTGGGTGCTACACGTGAACGAGCCAACATGAATGAAATGTGTAATAGGGCCATTTCTTGTCTTCTGTGCGTAGATATAATACTGAGCCATAGGCTCTTTCAGATGCATCACAGACGATGTGCCAGGTCTCTGGTACGTTTCCTCATGTACTTGAAATGGAGTGTAGCAGTCTGGAATCTCTAGCTGTTTCCAAATTGGGCAGTTCCTGTTAACCAAGTTGGCCATGCTGTTGTTTTTGTAGGCTGTGTCAGAGCTCAATGGGGTCCTCCCATCCCAGATGAATTTTCCACGGTCTTGAACAAGTATCTTAGCCTGTGGTGTGTAAACGGAATTATGTACCCGAGAGGGTCCCATACTGTGATGCTAATACTTTGTAGATATTTTCTCAAAGTTTGGTTTGAAACATTCTACTTTGGCGAGGTTCTGTAATCCTAAAGAATCACGGAGACAGTGTCCATCGCAATCCAGTGTGCCCTTTCATAAGATCTGGGCTCTTTTGGGATAACCATAGCTCACTGCTTATGTGACCCTTGCTTATCTGTTGGAAGGTGTGTCAATTGCTTCAGGTTTGTTTGACTGGCCCACTGGCGAAGATTGAACCCTCCAGTACGCAGGCAATTGCCAGTAGGCCATCCCTTACCAATAAAGAAGCTCTGGCTTTATCTGTTTTTGTGTACTTTGAAGACAATTGTCCTACATAGGAATGATTGGTAGACTGATTTGGCTACAGAGTGGGGTCAGTTTCAACTGTTGTCCTTGGGCTACTCATTGCAGTGCATAATATAGCACAAAACGATGTTCATGTTGTGCCAAAAGGCAGGACCTGCCACTCAACAGATCTTTGGCTTGCTCAGTCCTATTCACTGCGGTTTTCTCCACAGGAAGCGCAGGATTCGCCTTGCGGTCATCTGGGCAGTAAGGCGAACTTGGTGAAACATACCTTTCTACTCTGCGCTCACGGCCAAACACGGTGTGCTGCCTGAACCGAAGCAAGACTCCAACGCCAAGATAGCCCACCAAGTATGGACCAGGAATGAGGTGCTCATTTAATTGAGCTGCCCTTGATACTGGAAAGAACAGTTAAAAACACAAATCCTGTTTTTGCCATTGTGTCTCACCATATGGTGTGGAATGTACCAGGATTCAGCTGGAATCCTCTGCTTCCTGAAGGGAGATTTCTGCCACGGTAGCCAGCCTTCTCTAGTTTGTCCATCTTCTCAGTGCAGTATGCTTCAGAACAAGATTTTTGGTCTATTGTGCAAGTTTCCGTTCAGTGCTAGCGAATGGATGCCACATACTAGCTGCATTCCTTTGGGCTTTAAAGGGTGACAGCATTTGGTCCATTTGAGCAAAGGCGTGGCTATCAGTCGTACAATGCCGTCACCTCTACCCCTAGTAGTTCGAGTTTGGAGTAGTGTGAGAGCGTAGTGGTCCCTGTTTAGAATGAGTGGCTGCTGTTTCATTAATGTAGGGTAGGGTGTCATCTGCCAAAGTGACGCTCAAGACGTTTTGAGCTAGCTCAGCATTCTGACTGTCTACAGTGATGTTCAGTTGCAACATCGTGTGGTCATAAGGGGTAGTTAAGCTGTATCCCCAGGGCCTTGTGAGAATCCAACCCAGTCTGGCTGTGAACAGCTAGGGTGCAATTATGAGATCCCATTCGTATAGGCTGGACTGGCACAGTAAATGAGGCATGTCTGACCCAATGAGTAGCAAAGGTTGTTGCTCGCTCATCTGTGGAAGTTGCAAGGACCGGATATATGGGCATATTTGCGTTGTAAGCAACTATTGGATAAGAGTGTTCAGACATCTCAGGTTCTCTGCAGTGAAAGGCATGATTAATCTCAAACCTTCCTATTTGGTCTGTGATTAGGGGGCCCACCGAGAAGGAAAACATATGCTCCCATTTAAGTGAAGTACATCCTGATGTATGTTTACGTAGGGTGTCAACGTTTCAGGCACCTGCAGTAAGGTTTAACTGTTTCCAACAGCCTGTGGTAATACAATGCTGCGCCTCTGAGCCATCCATCTAACACTGCATATGTCCTCCATGGATTTATCTCTGTAGTGTAGAAGAACCTTGACTACCTTTAGCATCACCTTTGGAGATCGTTGGGACCATCTAAGTAGACCTTTGGTAAGGGGAACATCATGACCTAGAAGAACACTCTTTTGTGTCTGCTGGACTGCTTTCATGGAGGATGGTAAGAATGACATTCTTTGCAAGTCTTGCAGCTCCGCTTCAGAGTACAGTTTGTGCTCGCAGGATGTGCTCTTCCACCATTTTCCAACACCGTTTTTTTTCCTTCGGTTATCCACTTTAATATTTTGCTCTGTGGTCAGAAGCTTGAATTTAGAGCAAGAGTTTAGAAAATGGTCCTTAATTGTTGCAGTATGGACAGTATGGTTGGAACTTGGGAGTCTTGAACCTTGTTTTGTCCTTAAACAAGTGAGGTACTGTTTAGTTTGAGTAAAGGATTGAAGTGGATCTGTCCTTAGCCGCGAGAAGGTGGGTGTGAATCCTCCTCTTGGTTGTCCTAGGTTGCCGGACTTTGGTAGAGTGCTGCTGCCCGGGGGGCTGTTTGAAATATACTCTTAGCCTGAGACTTCAGCTGTAAGCCAGGCAGAGAAATCTGGCAGGGTGTAGGTACGGTCTGTACCAGTCTGTAGAATGCCATGGCTAAAACAGTATCATCACAAAGCGTCACTCTATGACGGTGGCAATCTTGCTCAGAAGGCGATCAACATGCCCGATCCCCACACCTTAACTCAATATCCATGTTAGGGCCTTCTAGGTTTCTGAGCATCCCTACCAATGAATGGATGGATAGGCGACGGTCATCAAAAGCTTCACGTCTCCAAAACTTCACAGCTGGAGCATTCAATATGGCACCTAACCTCACATGTGTTGAGCTAGTTGAGACATTGGGATGTCCATATTTTAATTCTTGCAGTGCTATTTAGTTGCAGCTGTGTACGGCTCCGGGGATCATGCATGTATGCCTCCATTGGCGAAGCTTGGATAGCACTGGGAAGCTTTATAATGCCCTAGAAGCTACCTTGATACTGTGTACTGTTCACAAGTTAAGTGCTGCTGAGTGTGTTCATTCAGATACTGTCCAATGCCATTTTGAGCACATGCACAAGCGTCGCACTCTTCGACGTTCTCAACCTTCTCAACACGAGGATTGGTAATGAACTAGGTTTTGGGATCCCACATAAAACAGCCGAAAAAGCAGCTAACACTTCTCATAGTTCCGGGTGAGGCTGGTCTTGTAGTGTAAACATGTAGAGCTTCCTGCTATGAGCTGGACTGGACTGGTGGAGCGCGTGAGTATCCTTAGGACGTGGTCGTGCCAACTGCGCCACTGAGTGTGTAGTCGGTACACGTCTACGTTGCGTTGGTCGCGCTGAGGAAGTACCAGACCAGCACCTCGTCACATGAACTTTGCAGGGTCTAGATGCTATGTAGCTAAACTGAGGGAGGCACAAACTGACAGCAGAGTCGTCTATGGCGTACAGGGATGGTTATTTTACAGTTACCAAATACGTCATGACAGGTAAGAAATTGGCTGTACTGATGGACGGTAGCTGGGTAAATATGGGATGGATCCCAGTGAAAACTGTCTACTAGAGTCTTGAGTCGACACTGAGCTGTTGATCATGTGGAGTGCACGATGAGCCATAGTCCACTACGTTAGATCGTGCAACAGCCCAATCCCGTAGTAAAAGTCCTTGGGCACTGTGGATTGTCAAACTGGCACCACCTTGTGTGCTGGAGGAAGCGAAAACTGATGCCTCCGAGGTTACAAGAAACAGCAGGTCAGTCGGGCACAAGAAGATCTGCGTAGCATTGTTCCTGAGCATTACGATCGGTAACAATACTACACTAGTAACACAGCTCTCCTGTGGAGGTCGTTTACTGCACACAGGTTGTGCTTCAGAAATACAATTACTTGCGGGCAATAACCATAAGAATAGTGTCTAGACCATCTGTTGCTGATCGCAGTTTATCACTGTTGCTGGCCTGATTTAATGAACGAGGTACGGCTTGGCCACTTGCAAGCTCATGTTGTGCTTTCTTGAGAGCGACGTCGTATATTACATCATCTATTAGCCACAGGCTTTTCTCTGGCTTTATGAAGTGGCCTCTCTGTCACTTGGTCGTCATCCAGTCTCCTGACATATCCTTGTCTGCTGTAAGCATGCCCTTCAATCTGAGCGTTGTAGTTCCTCTAGTATCACAGGAGCTCTTTACAGTTTTTTTCCTCCAGCACATAGCAGCTCTACGGACCTCAGACAGAGCGTCACGCACTTGCCTCGAATCGATTGTGGACTGCAGCTGTGTCGCTCTGCATCTGGAGGTAGCTGTGGAGCGACTGTACCAGATTAGATAGCACACTGAGACAGAATTTCATAGAAATCCATCTCTCATTTGAAGAGGTGTCAGACTGTAATCTATACAAACCTAGAACTCAAATGCATGAATAATATGTTGTTCATATTTATTAAGTTTAAACTAATGTCTATGATTATGAAAGACTGTTACTGTTCTGTGATAAGAGTAAAACAATTTTTTTTTTTTTTTTTTAACATGGTTTGAAATATAGAATGATGAACAAATGTTGTGTTTGTGGACTAAACAGCCGCGGATCAGTAGCGGACTGCAAACGCGTCCTGTGTGAAAGCACAATGAGTCCGTGCTGCTTCTGCACCACACACGTAACGCACACGGACTGCATACGCACCGCAGACGGAGTAACTCGCGTATGTGTGAAACACTCATTAGTCTTGTCGAGGTTTTTTTTGGGAAGCTTGTTAATTTCACAGTAGTTATACACACTAGTGATGCGCGGGTCGGGTTTTTTTTCCAACCCGCGGGTCCCGCTTTTATTAAATTATTTGGCCCTCCCCAGCCCGCCCCACAAATAAAGTAAAAAAATTTTACCCGCCCCAACCCGATCCGCGGGTTATGAGGCGTCCTATTATAATTCGGCTATCAAACTGCCCAGCTTTCACTTCAGCACCGCATTTCACACATACGTGCGCGCAAATGAGGAGAGCCTGAAGTCTCTATCCACAAACAGATGTACATCGTCTGCAGATATAAGGGATTTTATTGCACTTTAAAAAGTAATCTGAACGGCCTATTTATGTGCAATATTTTAAACGAGCCCTCACTAACTGAGTTTAATGCCACAGTTATGTTAGGATGCATCTCCTCCTTGTTTCTGTTGCAGCGCGCGGTCCAGAGCGCTGTATGACCGATGCATCAGTTCAGTTCAACTTTACCTGTTTTAAATACTTTATATTTAACGTGTTCGTTTATGTCCAATATTAGTGTTAAACTGATGGACTTTAAATGAAATCTAGGCTACTATTGATTTTCACCGTTGACTGAACATTTAGACGGATACCGTGCGCAGATGCGGTAAATTTGTCACAGGACGCACGATATGACAGTTGCGTCCGACTATATATGCACTAGCTGTTTTAAATACAGTAATTTTATATTTAACGTTAGTTTTTTATCAGTATGTTTTAAAGTATATTTTTTTTCGATTATTGGTGATTCCATAGGCTAGGTCTCTCGCGCACCTGCGCGGTTTAAAACACCAAATAGTTATGCTATGACAAGAACAAAGAGTCTCTCTCTTACTCCACCCATGCACGATAATATTGTGTATCGTCGATCTGATCTGATTTGAAAAAAATGACCATATCGCCCAACACTACAACGTATGTTTTTTTTTTTTTTTTTATTACCCACCCCAACCCGCCCCGCAAATAAAGTGACAATTTCTTTTCCCGCCCCAACCCCGCGGGGTCCGCGGGTTATGAGACGACCCGCGCATCACTAATATACACAGGTTCGAAGACTCGTTCTCGCCCCCTACAGTGCAATTAGTCTAGGTATACATCCGCGCTAAAATATCACGGCGAAAGTCATCATAGCTTGCGTAGTATAGACCCAGCTCCCAACCCAACTTTGAGAATAGATTAACGGTGATATTTTTTTTATCGCCCGATAAGAGTCTCACGTTAACGCAGCACGTTAACGCCGATAACGGCCCACCACTAATATATATAAATTTCACATTACAATTATGTAATATAGTTTTACTATATTTTTATGGTTATTATTATAAATTTAAATGTATTTTTTTTTAGTGGTGGGCATAGATACATTTTTTTAATCTAGATTAATCTCACTGTAATCTTGGAATTAATCTAGATTAATCTAGATTAAAATGGCTCTTTTGAATTCTGCCGAAGGCATTCAAATTATGTTCAATAAGATGTACTTGTTAGTACTGATAAAGCTGTGCTGCACTCAAACATAGTAGTTTGACGACGACTCTTCCCCTGCGCTACATTGCTTGGCCCGGCATCTTCCGCATTAGCTAAGGGTTTAGTTGGTACTTGAGATTGGAAGAACTCCTACAGTAAACTAATTTCGCATTGCACAAGTTACAAACAACCTTACGCCTGTTTCACACATACTCCCTCTGCAGTGCGTATGCGTTGCATTTATTTATTTTTTTACGCACCCATGTTAACGGATTCCAGCGTTCACGTGGTTGTGGTCCGTCAGTGCGTTCCAGGAGCGGTGCGTCTGCAGCAGTGCAGCGATCATTTACATACCGAGTCTATTTTTGCTGTGCTGCACGTGCTGAATTAAAGTGACAGCGCATTGTTCGCGGTAAAAATTATAATGGATTGACACGAAAATGCAGTAATTTCACAATAAATGTATACTAATTAAAGGCTTCTGTTTTTCACACGCAACACGTGGGTTTTGGCTAGGTTTAAAACAAGAAAAAGAGCACCTTTAGATAAACGAGGCAACATGATATAGGCCTATGCACTTTTATGGAAGCAGAAAAACAAAGTTCATTAAGAACCGTGCGATTGCTTGTAATAAAGATTTAAATGCAAAAGGCACGAGAGTCGACTGTTTCTGTCAGCGGTGTTTTAATATTAAATATTTGCGATATCCCAACAAGAAATGTAGGCTAATTGTTGTGTTTAAATATTTTGCCGCTTGCTTGAGCAGCTTATTATACAAACCTAGAAGTCAAATGCATGAATAATATGTTGTTCATATTTATTAAGTTTAAACTAATGTCTATGATTATGAAAGACTGTTACTGTTCTGTGATAAGAGTAAAACAATTTTTTTTTTTTTTTTTGTTACATGGTTTGATATATAGAATGATGAACAAATGTTGTGTTTGTGGACTAAACAGCCGCGGATCAGTAGCGGACTGCAAACGCGTCCTGTGTGAAAGCACAATGAGTCCGTGCTGCTTCTGCACCACACACGTAACGCACACGGACTGCATACGCACCGCAGACGGAGTAACGCGCGTATGTGTGAAACACTCGTGAGTCTTGTCGAGGTTTTTTTTGGGAAGCTTGTTAATTTCACAGTAGTTATACACACTAGTGATGCGCGGGTCGGGTTTTTTTCTAACCCGCGGGTCCCGCTTTTATGAAATTATTTGGCCCGCCCCAGCCCGCCCCGCGAATAAAGTAAAATTTCCTTACCCGCCCCAACCCTCCCCGCAGGTTATGAGGCGGCCTATTATAATTCGGCTATCAAACTGCCCAGCTTTCACTTCAGCACCGCATTTCACACACACGTGCGCGCAAATGAGGAGAGCCTGAAGTCTCTATCCACAAACAGATGTACATCGTCTGCAGATATAAGGGATTTTATTGCACTTTAAAAAGTAATCTGAACGGTCTATTTATGTGCAATATTTTAAACGAGCCCTCACTAACTGAGTTTAATGCCACAGTTATGTTAGGATGCATCTCCTCCTTGTTTCTGTTGCAGCGCGCGGTCCAGAGCGCTGTATGATCGATGCATCAGTTCAGTTCAACTTTACCTGTTTTAAATACTTTATATTTAACGTGTTCGTTTATGTCCAATATTAGTGTTAAACTGATGGACTTTAAATGAAATCTAGGCTACTATTGATTTTCACCGTTGACTGAACATTTAGACTGATACCGTGCGCAGATGCGGTAAATTTGTCACAGGACGCGCGATATGACAGTTGCGTCCGACTATATATGCACTAGCTGTTTTAAATACAGTAATTTTATATTTAACGTTAGTTTATCAGTATGTTTTAAAGTATATTTTTTCGATTATTGGTGATTCCATAGGCTCTCTCTCTCGCGCACCTGCGCGTTTTAAAACACCAAATAGTTATGCTATGACAAGAACAAAGAGTCTCTCTCTTACTCCACCCATGCACGATAATATTGTGTATCGTCGATCTGATCTGATTTGAAAAAAATGACCATATCGCCCAACACTACGAAAATGTATGTTTTTTTTTTTTTTTTTTTTTTTTATTACCCACCCCAACCCGCCCCGCAAATAAAGTGACAATTTCTTTTCACGCCCCAACCCCGCGGGGTCCGCGGGTTATGAGACGACCCGCGCATCACTAATACACACAGGTTCGAAGACTCGTTCTCGCCCCCTACAGTGGAATTAGTCTAGGTATACATCCGCGCTAAACTATCACGGCGAAAGTCATCATAGCTTGCGTAGTATAGACCCAGCTCCCAACCCAACTTTGAGAATAGATTAACGGTGATATTTTTTTTATCGCCCGATAAGAGTCTCACGTTAACGCAGCACGTTAACGCCGATAACGGCCCACCACTAATATATATATAATTTTAGATTACAATTATGTAATATAGTTTTACTTTATTTTTATGGTTATTATTATAAATTTAAATGTATTTTTTTTAGTGGTGGGCATAGATTATTTTTTTTTATCTAGATTAATCTCACTGTAATCTTGGAATTAATCTAGATTAATCTAGATTAAAATGGCTCATTTGAATTCTGCCGAAGGCATTCAAATTATGTTCAATAAGATGTACTTGTTAGTACTGATAAAGCTGTGCTGCACTCAAACATAGTAGTTTGACGACGACTCTTCCCCTGCGCTACATTGCTTGGCCCGGCATCTTCCGCATTATCTAAGGGATGCTTTGCGTTTAGGTGGTACTTGAGATTGGAAGAACTCCTACAGTAAACTAATTACGCATTGCACAAGTTGCAAACAACCTTACGCCTGTTTCACACATACTCCGTCTGCAGTGCGTATGCGTTTTTTTTTTTTATGCACCCATGTTAACGGATTCCAGCGTTCACGCGGTTGTGGTCCGTCAGTGCGTTCCAGGAGCGGTGCGTCTGCAGCAGTGCAGCGATCATTTACGTACCGAGTCTATTTTTGCTGTGCTGCACGCGCTGAATTAAAGTGACAGCGCATTGTTCGCGGTAAAAATTAACATGGATTGACACGGAAATGCAGTAATTTCACAATAAATGTATACTAATTAAAGGCTTCTGTTTTTCACACGCAACACGTGGGTTTTGGCTAGGTTTAAAACAAGAAAAAGAGCACCTTTAGATAAATGAGGCAACATGATATAGGCCTATGCACTTTTATGGAAGCAGAAAAACAAAGTTCATTAAGGACAGTGCGATTGCTTGTAATAAAGATTTAAATGCAAAAGGCACGAGAGTCGACTGTTTCTGTCAGCGGTGTTTTAATATTAAATATTTGCGATATCCCAACAAGAAATGTAGGCTAATTGTTGTGTTTAAATATTTTGCCGCTTGCTTGAGCAGCTTATTATACAAACCTAGAAGTCAAATGCATGAATAATATGTTGTTCATATTTATTAAGTTTAAACTAATGTCTATGATTATGAAAGACTGTTACTGTTCTGTGATAAGAGTAAAACAATTTTTTTTTTTTTTTTTTTAACATGGTTTGAAATATAATTTTTTGAGAAGGTGTTGTGTTTGTGGACTAAACAGCCGCGGATCAGTAGCGGACTGCAAACGCGTCCTGTGTGAAAGCACAATGAGTCCGTGCTGCTTCTGCACCACACACGTAACGCACACGGACTGCATACGCACCGCAGACGGAGTAACGCGCGTATGTGTGAAACACTCGTGAGTCTTGTCTAGGTTTTTTTTTGGGAAGCTTGGTAATTTCACAGTAGGCATACACACTAGTGATGCGCGGGTCGGGTTTTTTTCCAACCCGCGGGTCCCGCTTTTATGAAATTATTTGGCCCGCCCCAGCCCGCCTCGCGAATAAAGTAAAATTTCCTTACCCGCCCCAACCCGCCCCGCAGGTTATGAGGCGTCTTATTTTGATTTAATCCATCTGATGACAAGTTTTATCTTCAGCACCGCATTTCACACATACGTGCGCGCAAATGAGGAGAGCCTGAAGTCTCTATATCCACAAACAGATGTACATCGTGTGCAGATATAAGGGATTTTATTTGCACTTTAAAAAGTAATCTGAACGCCTATTTATGTGCAATATTTTAACCGAGCCCTCACTAACTGAGTTTAATGCCACAGTTATGTTAGGATGCATCTCCTCCTTGTTTCTGTTGCAGCGCGCGGTCCAGAGCGCTGTATGACCGATGCATCAGTTCAGTTCAACTTTACCTGTTTTAAATACTTTATATTTAACGTGTTCGTTTATGTCCAATATTAGTGTTAAACTGATGGACTTTAAATGAAATCTAGGCTACTATTTATTTTCACCGTTGACTGAACATTTAGACGGATACCGTGCGCAGATGCGGTAAATTTGTCACAGGACGCACGATATGACAGTTGCGTCCGACTATATATGCACTAGCTGTTTTAAATACAGTAATTTTATATTTAACGTTAGTTTATCAGTATGTTTTAAAGTATATTTTTTCGATTATTGGTGATTCCATAGTCTCTCTCTCGCGCACCTGCGCGGTTTAAAACACCAAATAGTTATGCTATGACAAGAACAAAGAGTCTCTCTCTTACTCCACCCATGCACGATAATATTGTGTATCGTCGATCTGATCTGATTTGAAAAAATGACCATATCGCCCAACACTACAACGTTTTTTTTTTTTTTTTTTTTTTTTTTATTACCCACCCCAACCCGCCCCGCAAATAAAGTGACAATTTCTTTACCCGCCCCAACCCCGCGGGGTCCGCGGGTTATGAGTCGACCCGCGCATCACTAATACACACAGGTTCGAAGACTCGTTCTCGCCCCCTACAGTGCAATTAGTCTAGGTATACATCCGCGCTAAACTATCACGGCGAAAGTCATCATAGCTTGCGTAGTATAGACCCAGCTCCCAACCCAACTTTGAGAATAGATTAATGGCGATATTTTTTTTATCGCCCGATAGGAGTCTCACGTTAACGCAGCACGTTAACGCCGATAACGGCCCACCACTAATATATATATAATTTCAGATTACAATTATGTAATATAGTTTTACTATATTTTTATGGTTATTATTATAAATTTAAATGTATTTTTTTTAGTGGTGGGCATAGATTATTTTTTTTAATCTAGATTAATCTCACTGTAATCTTGGAATTAATCTAGATTAATCTAGATTAAAATGGCTCATTTGAATTCTGCCGAAGGCATTCAAATTATGTTCAATAAGATGTACTTGTTAGTACTGATAAAGCTGTGCTGCACTCAAACATAGTAGTTTGACGACGACTCTTACCCTGCGCTACATTGCTTGGCCCGGCATCTTCCGCATTAGCTAAGGGATGCTTTGCGTTTAGGTGGTACTTGAGATTGGAAGAACTCCTACAGTAAACTAATTACGCATTGCACAAGTTGCAAACAACCTTACGCCTGTTTCACACATACTCCGTCTGCAGTGCGTATGCGTTGCATTTTTTTTTACGCACCCATGTTAACGGATTCCAGCGTTCACGCGGTTGTGGTCCGTCAGTGCGTTCCAGTAGCGGTGCGTCTGCAGCAGTGCAGCGTTCGTTTACGTACCGAGTCTATTTTTGCTGTGCTGCACGTGCTGAATTAAAGTGACAGCGCATTGTTCGCGGTAAAAATTAACATGGATTGACACGGAAATGCGGTAATTTCACAATAAATGTATACTAATTAAAGGCTTCTGTTTTTCACACGCAACACGTGGGTTTTGGCTAGGTTTAAAACAAGAAAAAGAGCACCTTTAGATAAACGAGGCAACATGATATAGGCCTATGCACTTTTATGGAAGCAGAAAAACAAAGTTCATTAAGAACCGTGCGATTGCTTTTAATAAAGATTTAAATGCAAAAGGCACGAGAGTCGACTGTTTCTGTCAGCGGTGTTTTAATATTAAATATTTGCGATATCACAACAAGAAATGTAGGCTAATTGTTGTGTTTAAATATTTTGCCGCTTGCTTGAGCAGCTTATTATACAAACCTAGAAGTCAAATGCATGAATAATATGTTGTTCATATTTATTAAGTTTAAACTAATGTCTATGATTATGAAAGACTGTTACTGCTCTGTGATAAGAGTAAAACAATTTTTTTTTTTTTTTTAACATGGTTTGAAATATAGAATGATGAACAAATGTTGTGTTTGTGGACTAAACAGCCGCGGATCAGTAGCGGACTGCAAACGCGTCCTGTGTGAAAGCACAATGAGTCCGTGCTGCTTCTGCACCACACACGTAACGCACACGGACTGCATACGCACCGCAGACGGAGTAACGCGCGTATGTGTGAAACACTCGTGAGTCTTGTCGAGGTTTTTTTTGGGAAGCTTGGTAATTTCACAGTAGGCATACACACTAGTGATGCGCGGGTAATTCTTTATTTAAAGTAAATAATTGTATTGTTTTATATTAGATTTTATTTTTGATATTTTTGTTGTATTTTTTTTTTGCATTATTTTTTATTTTTTAGATTTTTTTCATTTGTTTTTTTATTTTATTTTTATTGTTTGTTTAATATTTTATGTTAGATTTATATTTCAGGTCATTTTTATTTTTATCATCTTTGCATTAAACTCTACAGAGTGAAGCATCAAATACAGCATAATTTTTTTTTTATCTGTCTTATACTTTGTATGTACCTCATGTTATTGTGTAGTGTAAAGTCTCTCCTTCACTTCCTGTGGCCTTTAGTCTCTGTTGCCACGGCAGCAGCAGCTTCACATGATGTCAAGCAGTGCAGTAATGACTCGATCTACAGGTGACTGGATGAACTTCACACACACACACACACACACACACACACACACACACACACACACACACACACACACACACACACACACACACACACACACACACACACACATACTCTATCTCTCTCTCTCTCTTTCTCTCTCTCTCTCTCTCACACACACACACACACACACACACACTTACAGCTCTCACGTGTTGTCAGGTGTGTAATTAAAGCTCTTATCTGATTGCGTGTGGATTCATTTCTCTGTTTCTCGTCAGATCACAGTCAGGTGTTTCTCTACACGCACATTTATCATTATTTCATCTCATGTTTCATCATTACTGCAGTGTTACTGATGTAAATGGAGAAATAAAGACGCCTGCAGACACCGAAGAGCCGTGCACAGATTTACTGCTGGTGTTTTTTAGTTTAGAGCCACAATCAAAGTTCAGTGTTTGTTAGATCTTAATGCATCACATATGCAGAACCACTATAGAAACAGGGCGGCAGACTTCATTTTTTTATGTATGTACTGTATGTATGTATTTATTTATTTATTTTTAATTTCACATCAGTAAATTCCTCTTCCTGTCAATTTCAGATCAAATTTCAGTTCCACTTCCTGTGAGTTTTGCCCAGTTGTGTTCACATTCACACTCATGATTTAAGTGAATCTGATTGTCAGTCAGCGCAGGTTTACTGATGATCACTCTCTCTGGTTTTGGGTTTTTTTTTGGGGTGTGTGTGGATATTTTTGTTTTTTTGTTGATGTGAATGTGTTTTTAGAGCGTGTTGTGAGGAGTTTTGTGGGGTTTATTTGTGTGTTTTTGCTGTGTTTTGGATCACTTGACATGTGAGTGTGTGTGTGTGTGTGTGTGTGTGTGTGTGGGTTGTTTTCAGGCAGGAGTCCAACAGAGAGAAATAGAGCTGCAGCAAACAACTTCAACACTTGATTCATGCATCTCTGAAGGATTCTCTTCATCTGAACACACACACACACACACACACACACTCACACACACACACACACACACACTCACTCTCTCAGTCGCCCACGTCAGATGCTCGTCCAAACACACGGATCTGTCCTCAGAGCTGCAGCAGTGTAGCGTGTGCTGTATGTATGTGTCAGAATACTGACACGCTCAAACATCTCAACACACACATGTGCACTCGCACGACTTCATCACGCGTGTCTGCTGTAGGCGTGTGGAAACTGCCAGGTCGACTCTAAATACTGTTTCTAGTACAATCATTTCTGTTTATACTTATGCAATCAATGGCATATATATTTGTGTGTGTGTGTGTGTTTGTGTGTGTGTGTGTGTGTGTGTGTGTGTGTGTATCTTATATATATATATATATATATATATATATATATTATATATATATATATATATATGTTTAAAATATAATAAAAAGTTACAATTCCACTTACATCAAAATGTCATTTTTATGTAATTTTTATGTAATTTTTATCCAAAGTGATTGACTGCATTCAAGCTTTATGTAATTGACAAACTCCAGAAATGTCACACATGGCTTTATACCATAAACACAGACACTGAGAAAGACAAACCAGTGAACTTACACAGAACATACCTGGGTGATAGTTTACATTTTAATAATCAAGAAAACATACAAGTAATGTGTGCAGAATCATCATATTATATCACATTTAACGGTGAAGCTTGTGTGGGAATGAGCTGATGACGGTGAGAATCATCACGATGCATCTGTGTTTGGTTCTGTGGAGCTGTCAGATGTATTGAAACTGAAGTAGAGACGAACTCTTTCTTT
Source organism: Cyprinus carpio (assembly GCF_018340385.1). NCBI lineage: Eukaryota > Metazoa > Chordata > Actinopteri > Cypriniformes > Cyprinidae > Cyprinus > Cyprinus carpio. The sequence goes on along the minus strand of NC_056580.1, from coordinate 31,072,654 downwards.
CTGGATTGTGACGAGCGTATATATTATCAAAAAAAAAAAACATGTAGGCGGGACTTGGTTCTGTGCATCAGTTGTTGATTGGTTGTTAAGATTGTGGGTGTGGCGCTCAAAAGTGTATGCAAATGAGCTGGAGATGCAGGGGCGGAGTTTAAGCATAATACGTGATTGTAAGATCCAGTTATGACATTCTGATTAAACGCTACAAAAAATACAACATTTGCACAGATGAATGTGTTTACATGCATTTAAAACCAGAAAATGATATTCACTACCAATCAAAAGTTAGTTTTTATTGTGTTTGAAAAAAGTCTCTTCAAAGCTGCATTTATTTGATCAAAAATACTGTAAAAATTTTTAAATATTATTAGAATGTAAAACAGGTGTTTTCTCTGTGAATCTCTGTTAAACTGTAATTTATTTCTGTGATGTGCAGCTGTATTTTCAGCATCATTACTCCAGTCTTCAGTGTCACATGATCTTCAGAAATCATTCTAATATGATGATTTGCTGCTCAAGAAACATTTCTGATTATTATCAATGTTGAACACAGTTGTGCTGCACAATATTTTTGTGGAAACTGAGATTTTTTATTATTTTATTTTTTCAGGATTCACAGATGAATAGAAAGTTCAAAAGAACAGCATTTATTTGAAACAGAAATCTTAGATTTTATATATATATATATATTAAGCAGCAAAAACTTTTGTCCAGTAGTGTAATTGCTATATTTTTATATTAGTTTAAAGAAAATATTATTAAATTATTGTATGTAATTCATTATTTATTGAGGCTATCATGGATAATTTCTTTTCTACTACTCCCGAGTTTGCCATGAAAATATCCTTTGCTGTATATATGCTGTTAAATAATGAATAAATTGTTTAATAATTATTTAATAATGAAAAAAGACATATTTTTGACTTAAATGTTAAAAGATGTATTGTGTTCAGTTTTATCCGAAGCGTCTGAAGCTATGATATATTCTCATGCATTCAGTGGGAAATGAACCCCTGTCAGTCCAGTGCATACAGTATGAACAGAATCTCTGTGATTATGAGGAGTTTCTCTGACATAATAATAATGCATTAACTGCGGTTTAAGTCACAGGAAGTCACGGTCATGAAGCCGCGTCGCCGTTAAAACGCTTCCAGTGATGCAGCAGAGCTCAAATAAGCCTGTAAATTGATTCTGTTGAATGGAATAAGCTGTCTTTCTTTCTTTGGGAAGCTCATGTGCGGTTAATCCCGTCTGGATGCGGCGTTCCGGGCCGCTTGAGGGAAGAAAAGCCCTCCGAGAGTCAGATTTCATTCAAAACTCACTGAGCATGGTCTCGCGTCTCAGTCGAGAGTCGCTTGAGGTTCATTCAGAGCTTTAATTCACATGTAATTGTCTTTGTTTTCAGCGGTGACTGTCGGGGGGCCGGCGCTCATTAAACTAATATTATTCACAATGCAATAAAACAGTCAATCCACGTCTCATTATTTAATTAGTCCCATATATGAGTAATAAATGACTGTACTAGTGAAGATAAAACATGTTTTGTATGAAGACTCTCATGCCAGTGTGTTTTTCTTCACATTTGAATCACTTTTTTTTTTATCAACCGAGTCGTTTGTTATTCCACTCATCTAACTACTAACGAGTTTCCTGACCAGAGGACTAACCATCACATTGTATTGTATTGTATTGTGTTCATTACACAATCATTAGTGGTGTGGATTTTACTGACTCTTTCTACATGATGGAAAAGAGATTCACCTGTAGGTGTTGACAAGTGACTGACTGTATGAGCGGATCATTGAATCGTTCATTCAAATGATTTGTTCAAACCCAGTGATTTATTCAGAAATGTATCAAGTGACTGTTTTTTATGAGTGAGTCATTGAATCATTCACTGAACTGATTCATTTAAAATGCTGAATCATTAAAGAACAAATCAAGTGACTGTTTTTATGAGTGAGTCATTGAATCATTCACTGAACTGATTCATTTAAAATGCTGAATCATTAAAGAACAAATCAAGTGACTGTTTTTTATGAGTTAGTCATTGAATCATTCACTGAACTGCTTCGTTTAAACCATTTATTCATTAAAGAACAAATCAAGTGACTGATTTTATGAGTGAGCCATTGAATCATTCACTGAAATTATTCGTTTAAAATGCTGATTCATTTAAGAACAAATCGAGTGACTGTTTTCTGTGAGTCATTGAATCATTCACACAAACGACTCATTTAAAATGTATAATTAATTCAAAAAGTAAGAAAGCGTTTGGTTTTTGTGATTGAGTCATTGAATCATTCACTGAACTGGTTAGGGGAAAACACTGATCCATTAAAGAATGAATCAAATGATTGTTTTTACGAGTGAGGTATTGAATCATTCTTTCAAATTATTCGTTCAGATCCGCTGATGACTCTGTAGTCACTTCGTTTGGAACTGGTTTGTTTGACAGAGCAAAAACAGACAAAGGAACTGGAAATATTGTGGATAAAATGGAAGTTACTTGATATAAACTTCTTGTTTATTGAACTGTTGTAAAAACCCTGTACGATAAACCCTGGTGAACGAGGGTCAACATCCGTAATTAAACTATATGTGTTTATGTTTGTAACATGAGTGTTAATGCATAATTAATGTAAAACCATCATTAACTAAGTGTTTACATTCTACATTATTCATCAAGATGTTTGCATTAAAGCAATAAGCTGCTCAAGGCAGGGTAAGGGGCCAAGGGCTGTTTTTAAGCATGATGTGAAGCACAGTGCCTCAAACCCAATTAACTGTGGTAAAATCCCAGTATAAAGGTCTGGTGTTGATCTCCATCAGGAGCTCCTCAGATCTCTGCTGAATTTCAGACTCTTTCAGGGGTTTACGGCTTGTTTTTGATTGATGAGTCATTTCAGACCGTTTCAGGAGTCTGTGTTTGAGTCGACAGTGCAGAGAATCTGTGAGGTTTGACTAATGAAGCATCATCATCATCATCACTGGATCACACTCAGCTAATTGATATGGATTATAATTGAGATTACCTGTTCATCTGATTTTGACAGACATTTAGCTGGTTTATGAGTTGACAACCATATTTCCCATCATCCCCTGTAGCAGGATGAGAATAATAAATTACACAAAACATCCATATTTGAGCTTCATTTTTGTATATTTTGTATATTTATATTTTTATATTTTTATTATGAATATTTGTTTTATATTTTAATTTTAATTTTTTTTATAATTTTGTTGTGTGTTTTGCCATTTTTATTAATTTATTTTTGTAATGATATGATAACTTTTTTGTTGTTTTTTATAATTATTTTTATGTTTTTATATTTTTTATATTCATATTTATTTTTATATTTTAAAGTTTCAGTCATTTTGTTGTTTTTGTCATTTTTATAAAATTTTTTGTTTATATTTTGAATTTTATTTTTTATTTTTATATTTATTTTTTATTTAAAATGTTATTTTTTAATTCATATTTATTTTTGTATTTTAACGTTTTAGTCATTTTTTGTGTGTTTGTCATTTTTTAACATTTTTTTATTTCTAAAATAGTTTTTTAGTTTTTGATATGATAGTCTGATATATTATTATAGTGTTTGTTTATATTTTGAATAAGTTTTTTTATTTATATATTTTTTGCATTTATATATTTATAACTTTTAAATTTATTCTTTATATTTTAAACAACAGTTATAAATAAATTTAGTTACAATCTGAATGAAAATAAGAAATGCTGCCTTGACAACAAGCTGAAATAAAATAACCATAAGTTCATAATATTGTATTTCAGTTAATGAGAAAGTATTTTTATGGTTTTAGTTAATGATAATTACCATGTACTAGTGCTAAAAGCTTCTTGTTCTTGTCAAACGATAAATAAAGAAATACTCATGTGTCCTTTTCATTTAGACTAAAATAATTTTTATGCACACATCATGTTATAATTAAGATTTCCGAACTGTTGAATTCAGCGTGAGTCACTGAAGCTTCTGATCTGTGTTTCTGTTTCTGACCTTAGTCTCTTGTTTTTGTCTTTTCGTCCTCCAGAACGTTCCTCAGCTGCCCTGTGGAAAAGCGCTTTACAGCTACGAGGGTAAAGAAGCAGGTGACCTGAAGTTCAGCAAAGGTGACATCATCATCCTGCGGCGGAAGGTGGATGAGAACTGGTTCCACGGCGAGCTGAACGGCAGCCACGGCTTCCTTCCGGCGAGCTACATCCAGTGCATCCGACCGCTGTCCCAGACGCCGCCGCAGGGGAAAGCGCTCTACGACTTCGAAGTCAAAGACAAAGACCAGGACAAAGACTGTCTGACCTTCACTAAGGTACAGACACCAAACACTGGTCCAGGTTACGACTGAATGTTTCAGAAAGAGTAGGGATGCACGATATATAGGCCACCATATCGGTATCGGCCGATAAATGCTCAATTTTTCTGTTATCGGTATCGGCCCGATATGAAAATTTGGCCTATATCTTAAAGGCGATAAATAATGCATTATTTCCTTAAGAAACACTTGACTTGAGATGACTTGTTTGCATTATTTATGCATTATGTTATTTATTTGTAAGACTTTTTATGATGAAATTTGGTAATGGGAGAGTAAAACTATTTTTAAAATGTACACTCTTCAAACTAGGCTGCTTATCTTGAAGTGTTTGGGATGTGGCTTTTAATGATGAGGCATTTTTTGTAATCAGGCTCTCAAAAAGTATATAAAACTTTGGATATAAATTTATCGGCCAACATATCGGTTATCGGCTTTCAAATAAAAATTTTTTTTGGTTATCGGTATCGGACAAAATTTTCATATCGGTGCATCCCTAAGAAAGAGTCTCTTCTGCTCACCAGAGCTGCATTTATTTGATCAAAAATACTGTAAAAAATGTGAAATAATATTATAATTTCAAACAGCTGTTTTCTATGTGAATATCTGTTAAACTGTAATTTATGTCTGTGATGCACAGCTGTATTTTCAGCATCATTACTCCAGTCTTCAGTGTCACATGATCTTCAAAAATCATTCTAATATGATGATTTGCTGCTCAAGAAACATTTCTGATTATTATCAATGTTGAACACAGTTGTGCTGCACAATATTTTTGTGGAAACTGTGATACATTTTAGTTTTCAGGATTCACAGATGAACAGAAAATTCAAAAGAACAGCATTTATATGAAACAGAAATCTTTTGTGACATTATGAATGTCTTTACTGGCGCTTTTGATCAATTTAATGTGGCCTCTGTGAATAAAAGTGTTAATTTCTCATTTTTTTTTTTTACTTATTTTCATTTAGTTTAATTTGAAGTTATTACTAAAACCACAAACAACTGAAATAATAAAAACTATGTACACATAAAAAGTAATAAAATGTCAATAAAATTACTAAAACAATAAAATTAAGATAGAAAATAAAAAAATACCTAATTCAAAATATTAACAATACTATTGCAGTATATCAATGATATGTGTCTTAAAACACACACACACACACACATATATATATATGTATATCCTCCTATTTCTTTTCTCTAAAAAAGAAAAATCTAGCTTCTAATATACCTTTTGAATAAAATTGGTATTGTATATTATTATTATATTTAGTAGTAGTAGTAGTAGTGTTTATGTAGTAGTTTATTTTAAGTTGCTTTAAATAAAAGCATCTGCTAAACGCACAAATCTAAATATAGTTCCCATGAAATAAGATTCAAGATGTCTCATCACCCATCCATACGTTGGTCCCCATTGACTTTCATTGTATGGAGAACACAAAAACAAATAATTTCTTTTTGTCAAAATCTCTTCTTTAATGTTCCGCAGAAGAAAGTCAGGAGGGAGGGAGAGTGTATAATGGCAGAATGCTGATTTATGTGTGTCTGGGTTCTGAGTCTCACAGTCGCGCAGCTGCAGAGGTCAGACGTCTGAATGCATTACTGCACAAGCAGCCTCTGTCCTCTAGACGCACGGACCGGACAGATGAGTCCTGGAAACACAGAGAAGAGGAAGAGAGAGACCTGCATGCTAAAACACTCATTAATAGACGCTTGATCGAGTCTCGTTTGACTCACGCTGAAGTGAAGCTTGATGTGAATCGATTCAAATGAGTGCTTTGTTTAAGGCTTGGCTTCTGTGTGATCACATTCATAGAGATACAGATATTAATGCATTACAGACGATCAGATAATCAGATTCAAGTTCAGAGTCACTGATTCAACTGATGTTCAACCGTTACTGAACTGAGTGATCTGAATAAACACTAGAGCTCCTCAGTGTTATTCTAATATCATTAAAATACTATTATAAATGCATTAATATTTTGAATCAGTTTTTATTTCTTTATTTTCCATTTTAATTTAAGTTTTAAGTGTTTTTGTCATTTTTAGTAGTTTTTTTTTTGTCTGTATAGTTTTTAATTTCAGTTATTTAGTACATCAGTTTAAACTAAATTGTTTGAATTAGTCTAAAATTAAACTAAACTTAAACTAAAGAAATGTTGCCTTGGCAACTAGCTGAATTTTCTTTTTTTAAATATTCTGTTTCAGTTAACATCTATTTTATTTCAATAACAATTTGTTATGGTTTCAAATGTAGCCTTTGTTAACTAATAATTCTAGAGCTGCTTTACAGCTGAATTTGTTTCAAAATTGATGAATATAGATATAGAACTCAGAATTTAGAGAAAAAAAGTCAGAATTGTGAGATGCAAGTTATAAGAAATTTTATAAGTTATAAAAGTTTACAATTTGCAGTTGTGAGGAAAATAAGTCAGAATTGTGAGCTGATCTTTCCTGTGGTGAAAACACGCTTCTGTGTGATACTGATACACTGTTTAGTTTTCTATACACACATAGAAGTGCCTGCTCATATAAATCTGAGTATTTAATATGCAGTGTTTGATTTATTTCTCATTGTTTTCTGAATATTGAAATGTGATTGTCCTGTGTTTATTCTCTCGGTGACTCTTCTCGATGCATTTCTACAGCGGCAGAATAAAACGGTGAAAGCGTATGCTCTCTCTCACAGGATGAGATTCTCACCGTCATACGAAGAGTGGACGATAACTGGGCAGAAGGCATGCTGGGAGATAAGATCGGGATTTTTCCTATCTTATACGTGGAGGTACGTGCACTTGAGTGTGTGTGTGTGTGTGTTAAAGGCTTTCCTTTAAATATAATCAAGCTGAAGAAAAGCACAATGGACTGCTGCATTAGAGTTTCAAGATTGAATCACTTACAGATAATTTATTATAAAATACAACAATTGTGTGGGATTGAGACTCTGAGAAGCAGGTGTGTCGTCTCAGAAACCTGCAAGTGATGCATTATGGGTAATGTGTATTGATTTTATGAGCATGACTGGACAGGAGAGATGTTCTGATGTCCTTTAGCAGGTCAGGGATACTTATCATGAATTAAACATTTACTACTTTGATAAATACATGTTCTGTGTAACAGTATGATGAGAAATGTCCTTAAAAACCGAAATATTTTAAAATATTGTTTTCATAGCATTAAAGGAATAGTTCACCAAAAAATTTACATTTAATGTGATGATGTGCATCCTCAGTAGCTGAAAATGTAGGATGAGTGTGTTTCTTCATCAGGTTTGTAGAAATGTAGCACTGCATCAGTGTCTCATCAATGGATGCTCTGCAGTGAATGGGTGCCGTCAGAATGAGAGTCCAAACAGCTGATAAAAACATCACAATAATCCACAAGTAATTCACAGCACTCCAGTCCATCAGTGAACATCTGGAGAAGACAAAAGATGAAACACATCCAGCATTTCTACAAATAACAAATGAATCCTAATCTCGGATGAACTGAGGATGAGCACATTCACAGTACATTTTCATTTCTGAGTGAACTATTCCTTTAATCGTTCACTCTCTGATCATTAGCTGCTGCCGGTGCTTTATTTCTTCTGAATCTCATCGGCTGAATTTTGCTCATTTGGCTCATAATTCATGGATTTCGGTCAGATTGATTAGTGCAGGAACTCTATCTCCTCTGCCCCCACGATCACCGTATGAAAATGGGAAAATTATGATGTTTATCATTTTTCTTCTCTTCACCTCATTTAAAATCTGTCCTCGTGGCTCACGCTGGGATGAGGCTCAACCACGCTCGAGTTTTGATGATGTAAATGGTGTAATCGAGCTTCTTGGCTTGATCTGATCTGGTGTCTTTTCACTGGTGTTTTATTGTGCGGTAAAGTGTGGCGTGGAGCTCCGCTGCAGGGAATGCTGGGATATGACTGGAGCTTGATCAATCAATCAAAAGAAAAATAATAAAATAAAGAAAATGCATGGAGAATATGAAGTTGAAAATAGGAAAAAAAAATAAAGAAAACGGGGAAAATTTGTTTGTTAATGTGTCTATTTCCTCATGTTTGCAGTACAGTAATGAGAATGCTAAAGCGGCAATGCAAATTTTCCTAAAACCAGCTTATTACATTCTTTGGATGTTCTGCAGGTTTTGTGATGATAGTGTGTCTATCTGTCACAAACGCTCCTTTAAACGCTGAAGTGAACAAAGCAGGATCAGAGATTACCGTGGTGAGATCATGGTGAAGAGAAAGATGCTCACAGTCACAGACGCTGCTTGCAGATTCATAAAGTACACACAGACATGCACACACCCTTATACACACACTACCACTCAAACACGCATTCACACTGACACACACTTCCAACACGCACACACACACACACACACGCACACTCATATGCACTCACACAAACACACAAGCACACTCACACGCACTCATATTCTCACACACACACACACACACACACACATGCACACTAATGTGCACTCACACACACTCCCATAAATACGTGCACACTAACCTGCACTTATACGCACTCACACGTGCACTTATATACACACTCACGTGCACTCATACTCACACACATGTACACACACACTCACACACATACATATATGCACACTTTCACACTAATACTCACATACACTCCCATACATACATACATGCACATTCACATGCACTTATACACACACACACAATCAAATGCACACTCACGTGCACTTATACACACACACACACACACACACACTCATACATGCATGCATATATTTACATGCACTTATACACACTCACACGCATGCACACTCACGTGCACTTACACCATACACACTCTCACACACTCATTCTCACACACACTCTCATACATACATCCACACTCACCCGCACTTATGCACACTCATGTGCACTTACGCAGTACACACTGTCACACACAATCAAACAAACTCACACACATACTCACATGCACTTGTACACACACACACACACAACATTGTGAATGAACACACACACACACACACACACACACACACACACACACACATACATACTCATGCACACTTATACACTTACACACACTTGTAACCCACACATGCACAATTATACACTCACATATATACACACTCTCACACATACACACACACACTTATAGACACTCTCACGCATACACACACACTCACATGCTCTTACACACACACACGCACTCCTGCACAGATTAACATGAAGTCTACTTGTTAAAACAGACTTGACACAATAGCTGTTGATAGAGCAGGCTTTCTTCCCTCAGATTGTGCTCGTGCGGCTCACGCTATGTGTTATTTCTGTACGCGTCTGACAGCCTGTCATTATTCCACTGCACATTTGCCGCTTTGTGATTTTCTTTTTGTCGTCTTCCCATGGTGTAATTACAGCTCGTGATGGGCTCTATTATTAGCACAATTAGCAGCACCCTGCACGCGGCGTGGCGTCTGAACTCCCCGCGCGACTGAAGCCAGAGCTTGACCTATATTAACCAGATTTCAAAGTTCACGGCTGTGCTAACGAGCTCCCGCGTGCTGGGCCCCTAACGAACCGGTGAACGGGGGTAACGTGACCCACCAGAAACAAGCATGTCACTAATCACACGATTATTACGGTTATTTCCACAAATACACGTGCAGTGCCAGCGCTCGTTATTTCCTGGTCTTTGTCTCAAACTGATTGTGATGTCCGATCGGAAGTAACGTGTGCACGCGCACATTATGCATTCAATTAATTTGCTCTGACCACCTCATGTCAGAGTAATATTATTATGACCTTCAGAAGGCTTCGGTGTTCGTCCGCAGAGACCCTCGCCACGTCTGTGGGGGTCCGTCAATCAGCCTCATTTACATGCTATTTGCATATCATTAGCATATTTATGAATGCAGGACTGTGAGTTGAAACAAAGGGCTCCAGTCACTTTTGATCTGTTTGTTCGCTGCACACATCACATCTGCTTTTGTTTGTGTTTCTATTCATCAAAACATCAGTTAAGTCCGATTACATAAAAACATTTGCATATTGTTTTCATTATAGTAGGATAACCTGTCATAATGATTTCTGTTGTTTGAAGTGAAGCAAAACATTACAGAATTCATCAAATCCGGTGATACCTACTGATGTCAGTTTCCCACCAAAATGATGTCACTTCCTGCCAGATGATGCCGTTGGCTTTAGTTATTCATAGTTTTGACTCTGAGGAATTGATTATCAATTAAAGCAATGTTACTAAGAAAATGTGTTTGATTGGAGAAAGGAGAAAATGAAGAAACAACTGCACAAACCTCTTCACTACAACCCGCCAAAATAAAAGTTTGCCTTAACTTGAAGAAATTGTACCAGAAATGTATTACTATTGTATTATATTACATATTACTTAAACTTACTTATATTACTTTTACAGTATATTACTTAAAGTCATGAATTCTATAATAATATTAAATAATAATAATAATAATACAACTTTATTTTCTAAATAATATCACATTACTTTTCTTTTGTGTTTTAATTTTAACAGTAAATAAATAAATTACAATACGTTTTAATAAACTGTTAAAGCTTTTTGAATTCAGTTGATTAGACATGCCTTTTGATTATAAAAATTAACCATTAAAACAGAATTCTGAAAATTAAAACGTATAATTAAAAAGTGTGTGTGACGCTCACGTGTGTTTGCAGCAGGACTTGTGTGTTTCAGCTTCTCACTCCACAACATATCATTTAAACTGAACAGTATCTGAAACAGAACAAGGATAAAAAATATAAGTATAAATTCATAGTGTAAAATTAAATATAAAATTAAAAAATAAAACAGTTCCATTCATTATAAACAACACATTTTTGTATAAAGTGAAACTGGTCTTTGACTGAATCTCATTCAGAACGAATCCAAATATTTCTATATTCGTGATATATTTGGATGCAAACCTTTTAGGTCTGTTTATTATGTGAACAAGGCTTTGTGCTTCAGTTGTGCTCCAGTATCCACATAAAACATCGTACATACTGCATGGACCGTTTAAACTGAGCAGTGTGACTCATTACATGTGCAGCCTTGCTGAGCAGAAGAGACTGCTGATGTAAGTGTAAAATAATAACTGTGTTTGTCCTCAGCTGAATGAATCGGCGAAGCAGCTGATGGAGATGGACAAACCGTCCGCGGCCCCGGGTCCGAGCGCAGAGCCCGCGTCTCCCGCAGCTGTCAGCTGTAACGGGAACGCCGTGCACAGACACGCCGAGGGGAAGAAGAACGCCAAGAAGCGCCACTCGTTCACGGGGCTAAGCGTGACGCAGCGCTCGGCGCAGGTGCTGGGAAACAACCGGCACTCGATGGAGATCAGCGCACCGGTGCTCATCAGCTCCTCGGACCCCCGCGCCGCCGCTCGCATCGCAGACTGCCCTCACCTGTCCTCCAGCGCACCTGCCACACAGGTACAGACACACCCCAGATCTTAGGAAGACAATCAAGCACTTTCATTAGAGTACATTTGAAAATATACTGATTATAATGTTCTTCATTGTACTTGATTACTGATAATACATTTGCATTAAATCATAAACTCAGAAAAATGTAAAGAAAATATTTCATAGGACCCTGATATTGTAAAAAAAAAAAATAAATTGTTAAAGTTCAGTTAATGAATTCAGTTGCTTTTTGATTATTACAGTTTAATTCAAATAGAATCCAGAAATATTAAAACATAATTTAGGAAAAAAGAAAATAAATTTCATGGAGCCTTAAAAGATGCAAGTTTTGTCAAACATCATTGAATAAAT
>NC_056580.1:31008027-31055527 GCF_018340385.1 Cyprinus carpio | reverse complement strand
CTCACAGAAACTGATGTAGGGTGTCACGGTGTCTGTGAGCTCATCCAGATCAGTGTCTTCGAAGCAGGCTTGTAAATCCCGCTCTGCTTCATTAGTCCATCTTTTTACAGATCTCACGACAGGCTACAAACCATGGCAGTCATGTGGTTAAGGCAAGATAAGATATAACTACAGCCAGATTGTCCTGCTGAGCATGCGCACAACAATATTGCATCACAGTTTATTACTATATTAGCATTATTGTAAGGTTAGGTTTAGGGTTGGGGTTAGGTATAGGTATAGGTGTAGACATTAATAAAACACAACCTGATAGGTAGCTAATATAATTTATTGTTGTTTTCCGGCCATAGCTGTATCCCTTCTTGCCACAACCTGATTAGTATTATAGTTTTGGCATTGACTCAGCAGGTGTTTTTTATTTGTTTTCGCAGTTAACAGGCTTTTAAACAAGTCTCAGATTAAACGCTGGATCTGCTGCAGTTTATGAGCTTCATGACTTTTTAGAGTTTTGCAAAAACGGAATGATCAAGGTCACATGATGAAACACTGTTTACATTTTTTTTATATATATTTAATTATTTATTTCATAATTAATTTATTACTTGAATAATAATTATTTTTAATTAAATACGCTCACACACACCTTAAGCAGCCAATCAGCATATTAGAACGATTTCTGAAGGATCATGGACACATTTTCTGTACAATCAACCACCTGTTAATGGCTGTAGTTTTAAAATTAAATGTTCATCGAGCATATTTGAGTTTCCACAGGCAACTGAATGGTTAAATTCTTTATTGTTTCCTGTGGATTGGGATGCAGGAATGAACGACTGTGTCTGCTGGCATTTAAAGCTTCATGGTGTTTAGTGCTGCGTTAATCAGACTGTAGTGACGGTGATTCACACACAGATACGAGCCGCTGTAAGAGAAACAAACCACGTCTGGATGAGAACCCACCGCACAGAGACACCTGAGGGAAAATCATTCCCAGATACCCAGAGCTGCGGTTTAATGTGTTTACACACGCAACACCTGTCTGTTAACACACACTCACGCACGTGCACACACACATGCACACAATCACTCACACGCACTCACACACACACACACACTCACGCACGTGCACACACACACACACACACACACACACACACACACACACACACACACACACACACACACACACACACACACACACACGCAATCACACACACACACACACACACACACACACACACACACACACACACACTCACTCACACACACTCACACACACACACATGCACACACACACACACACGCACTCACACACACACTAACACACACAAAGACGCACACAAGCACTTTTAAAAAAAAATAAAAGTAATTTTAAAAGTGAGATTTTTTGACCTGAAGTCATGCAGAATAAATAAAATCTTCAAGTTTTTGTTATAATGAATGTAAATTGTGAATGAAAAAAAAAAACCACAAACATGTAGAAAAGTCAGTTAAATTCTTTGATAATAAAATAAACAAAAAACTTCAGGAATTTATGGAATTTAATGTGAATTAATTGTAATTATTTTATGTAAATTTATTTTATAATATATCGGCGTTTGTAAAAGGACAGATTTGTCATTACAGAAGAAATAAAGCAGCTTTAGATGCTTAACCTGCAGGAATAATGTGAACGTCTCGTTCGGTCGTGATTCCTGTGTGACTGCGAGTGTGTGTGTGTTTCCGCAGGGCTCCGTTCGCCGTCGGTCAGACGCGCTCGTGTCTCTCTGGAGCGGCTCCTGGATCTCCGGGCTCCGCCGGTCCGTCCAGTCCGGTCCTGATGGCGTCTGCGTCTGCGTCCCGCTCCAGCACGCCCCTCAGCAGCCCGTCGTCTCCGCAGCTGCACCTGAAGAACTGCCTGCGCTTGTCCAGCCAGCAGACGGTCAACCAGGCGCGCTCCGCCATGCAGCTGCGTGAGTGTCTGCTGAAACACACTGTGTGTCATTACTGGACAATACACTCAGAAGAGTCATGATTACTATTATTATTAAACTGTAAAGTAACTGTAAAGTTAATAACAGTTATAACGTATAAAATGATAATTATTTATTATTATTATTATTATTATTAGTGTTGTTGTTTAATCAAATTATAAAAAATTTACAAATAAATAAAGAAATATCATTATAATACTATTAAACTCTAACATATTTAATAATAAAAATGTTACTGTAAATAATAATAATAATTATTATTATTTAACCAAACTATAAAAATTAAACAAATCAATAAAGAACTATCATAATAATACTATTAAACTCTAACATATTAAATAATAAACTTTTTATTGTATATAATAATAATTATTATAATTATTATTTTATCAAATTATAAAAATTAAACAAATCAATAAAGAAATATCATTATAATACTATTAAACTCTTACATATATAATAATAAAAAATTTACCGTAAATGATAATAAGAATTATTATTATTATTTAATCAAATGATAAAAATTTAACAAATCAATAAAGAAATATCATTATAATACTATTAAACTCTAACATATTTAATAATAAAATGTTTTACTGTAAATAATAATAATAATTAATGTTTTTATTTAATCAAATTATAACAAACCAATATAAATAAATTAAACAAATCAATAACGAAATATCATTGTAATACTATTAAACTCTAACATATTTAATAAAACATTTTAATGTAAATAATAATAATTATTATAATTAGAAAATTAGAAAATAAAATTATATTAAAATTAATTATATTATAAAAATTAAGAATGATAAAAATTAAACAAATAGATAAAGAAATGTCACTATGACACTAGTGTACCGTAAATAATGTAATAACACTGAAGGATCTGAGGATCCTCGAATGCAAACTGAACTGTCTAAACTGTTTATTCATTCATGTATATAATCATTTTTCATTGAATCATTTTATTATTCCATTTAATCATATCATCATTTATAATAATAATTATAGCCATTTATATACTCATTTCATTGATTCATTAATTGATTAGTGATATATATTATTATTGTTTTTTTATATTAGGCCTTTTTTCCATTGTTGTTTATTCATATGACCGTGTGTTTACGGGCTGTTTGTCTTCGTGAGTAAGAGATGAACACGAGGGAATGGTTATGGGATGTTGGATTTGTGCTGGTCAGATGAAGTCACAATACAGCTGAGATTATTACACCGGTTTGATAGCAGTTAACAGGTTGTGGTGTTGTTGTGTTGTGTTGTGCTGCAGACGGCAGGAGTGTTTCTCGTGTGTTAGCGTGACGCTCTGTAATCAGTTCAGGTCAGATAGCGGCGCATTACGCGCTGAAGGAGCTTGTTAAAGTGTTTTCCAGCTCAGATCAGATGTCTGCTGTAATGAAGGCCGTGTTGGCAGTAATTGCCGGGTTGCATTCTCGCAGCTCTTGAACTTTGAGGAGCGATGTGAAGCTCGTGCAGCGGCTCAGAGCGACGGGACGGGATCCCGGACATCCTTTACTCACTCATGATGATCTGAACCCACACGACTGTAGCCTTCCTGCAGAGTCTGATCAGTGCATGACCTGAAGATGATGTGTGTGCAGAGGGATGCTTTGGATGAATGCAGAAATGAAAACAGGGATGCATGACTTGGGAAAAATGAATTGCAATTTAAAATACGATTTGAAAAAGATTATTATTATTTTTATTTTTTATTTTTTTTAAAGGTCCAGGTTTGCTGGTCTTGTTTGTAGGGCTAGACAATATTCAAATAAAATTATTCTTATCATTATTGTTGATGATGTTGTTTTTCTTAAATGCAATTTTTTTATATATAGTGAAATATTACAATAGTAATATTTATTTTGTTTAATATTTTTATTTAGTGGTAGTAATACTAATACTACTAATAATAACAAGATATAAAAACAAAAACTATATTAGCAGTAATATACAAATAATCATATATATTATTGTTGTTATTATATTAGATTAATATTAATATCAATATTATTACTGTTACTCAATAAAAATAATAATCAAAGAAATATCACTTTAATATTATTAAACTGTATTTAATAACAATTTTAATGTGTATTATAATACTGTTATTTATAATCTAGTATAATGTAAAAACAATAATATATTTTTATTTATAAATAATATAATAATAATTATTAATATTCTTACTGTTATATTAGATTATTAATATTATTATTAATTCTCAGTAAAAAAAAAATAAACAAAATAAGAATTATATTATTATAATAATTTTCTGTAAAATAAAGAAAAAGTAAAAAAAAAAAAACAGTACAGACTGTAACAACTGTAAAGTTATGATACTAATATTTATAGCTAGTTAAATCAAGCTTTTATTTTGGCAGAAAACCATATGGAGGGTTTCCAGCATCTGGTTTATAATCACTCATAAACTCATAACACATGTAGTGAAGAGACACGTGAATACAGTACAGCGCTTGACTCTGAAACACGCATGCGTTTCATCAGTCTGATAACTGCAGTAGTTTTGGTTTTATTCTGATTGATCGTGCAGTCCTAGTTCGGAACGACTATCAAAAGGTTGTTTTTGACAAATTCATCAGTTTATGCACCAAAGTTGCATTGATGATTGATCATGTGACTGTCTGTGTCTGAATGCTGTTTCTGTTGTCAGTGCACAGTCCTCCGGTGAGCAGCAGCCCTGAGCGTCCGACTGCATCTGTGACGCCACTGCGACCGCAGGCCAGTCCGTCCCGCTCCCCCTCGCGGCCCCTGTCCATGACAGCGGCCCCTCAGCCTCACGCCGCCTCCGGACGGCCCCTGAGGCCCCTGAGCTCCGCCGCCATCACGCCTCCCAACGCCAGCGCCGCGCACCTGAACACAGCAGACCTGCACAGACTCGAGGACAAGAAGCTGGAGAAGGTCAGTGCTGAAACTATTACAAACACGTCTGTTCATAAAATACAAATATTACAAATAAATGAAACATTTTAACTAAACAAAGATTCAACAAGTTACTACGGCAAGTTGAAGCAGTAAAATTACTAACTGGAAATAAATAAACGACTAAAACTGAATAATTTTTTTTTTTTTTACCTAAATAGTCAAATAAAAATAAATAAATAAAAATAAAAATATTAGCACTAGATATCACAGAGGACAGTAAATAAATAAATAAAAACACTAAATTAACTTCTCTCATAATTGCCACAAATGTTAGAGTGAGACATTTATTTATGTACTTTATTTACTTTTTTACTTATACTTACATCAAGCTTTCTGTCTCTCTTTAACTGTATAAAACAGTGTGAAACTGAGTCTACAGCAAATGCAAAAGTATTTGTAAATAATATATAAAATATTACACAAACAAGCTAGAACAGAGACCAGCACATCTTCATTTCTTATTTATATTTTACATAAAAATTTAAAAACTGTAATAATTTTTAATGTAATATAGTTGGATACAATGCGAGATTTACTTTAAAAGTCAAGTTTGATTTTTGGCACTTTGTGCCAAAAAAGAATATGGAAAGAATAAATAAATAAATAAATAAATAAATAAAATAAAACTGATTTCATAAGGCTTTAAAATGCATTTTTGTTCAACTGAAAACATTTCTTGATTTCAATAAATTAGACATACTTTTTGATTAATAAAAATCCAGATAAAAAAAAAAAAAAAAAAAATGCATTTGGGGGAAAAATCTGAATTTAAAACAGATTTTTATGGGGTCCGAGACAGATTTGACGTTGCACATCAAGTGGTGACCAAACACTGCACGTTTAGTGTGAATAAATGATTGCTGATGTAGCTGACGTGAGCAAATCAGCAGTCAGTCGATCGATGGATCAGTATATTTCTATCAGATGTATTGTGGTTATTATGTTCCAGTCTGGATGACAGGCGTGATCTCATGTAGTCTGAGCGAGTGTTAATTATGGGCTGTTAATGAACTCAGAGTGTAAATATGCACAGCAGGGATGGCCAATGTCAGTTATTTTCTTTTCGATCCGATACCAAGTACTTTCAAGACAAGTATCAACGATAACGATACCGATACCAATACCGATACTCCTATGAATTTTTTTTATGAGTGATTGTATAGTGTATTTTGATGTTTTAATATTAAATAAACTGCAATAGACATGACTTATTTTTTGCTACAGAACACTGTTAATCAAATAAACACATATAACAACTCATATACCAAAAATATAACACGTCACACAAACCTATTTCAATAATTGTCACATACTATTTCAACATTACGTCGGTGTTTGAGATGTAACAAGAGAATGTTGACATTTTCCTCTTGAGCCTGTTTCTTCTCTGACTGATCAATAATTCTCTCTGAGGGGACACATGATGCAGTGATCCCAAGATATGGTTTTTGTTACTTTGCTGAGAGCCGGGAAGGTTTGTTCATGGTTTCTCCACCAAACTAATGGGTCTTGGTTTCGGGGAACTACTTTCTCCTCTCAGTTAGACAATCACTGCTTCCTGATTGTTATTTTGCTGATAGATTCTCTGAGTCAGAATCCTCCCATATGCCTCGTTTAGCTGTAGCTGAGTCACTGATGAGGCACAGCCCTGTATACTGTACATACAGTATACTGTACAACGACATACACTCACATCAGATGTTACTCAGAGGTAGACTCACACTCACGGGACGCTGCACTTACTCACAATCACAAAATAACTGTATTTGCATGTGCTTTAAAGTCTTGCCGATTAAACGTTTTATTCATGTGCTGTTCTGACGTGCACTTTTTCTGAGTGCATACACCAAACAGCGCCTGATCACTTATCTTCCGAGTCTGATTGCGCTAATACTGTAAAAACACACAAGGTTTACATATAAACACAGTTGTTATGTCTAAAGTGAAAGTAAAGAGTTGAGAGAGAAACGGATGCGTCCCTGTGTACCAGAGGCCTGTAGGTCTTAAAGTGACAGCAGTCTAATAATACTAAACATGCTGCTGCTTGTCATTAAAGGAATAGTTCACCCCCAAACTACAGACCTGTCATTATTTACTCACTCTCATGTTCTCCCGAAGCTGTTCTGTGCTGAACACAAAAGAAGGTCTTTTGAAGAATGTGGGAACTAAACAGCTGTTGGTCCCCATTGACTTTGATAGCAGGGAAAATACTGTGGAAGTCACCAGCAGCTGTTTGGTTCCCACGTTCTTCAAAATAACAGAAGAAAGAGAACTTGAGAGTGAGTCACTGGTGACAGAGTGTTTTCCTTTAATGTTAATAAAACAAAACACAGAGAAAATCACTCGCTGCTCTTTACTGAAGAGCTTTAATACAGCTGCTTACACGTGAAGTGTTTATAGTTTTTATAAATTCTTGAATGCTACTGCTAAATACACCTACTTTACCTGAAAAATAAAGCACTGTTTGTTTTATTGAAAGTGAAAAAGTGAAAGTGACGTGACATTCAGCCAAGTATGGTGACCCATACTCAGAATTCGTGCTCTGCATTTAACCCATCCGAAGTGCACACACACAGAGCAGTGAACACACACACACACTGTGAACACACACCCGGAGCAGTGGGCAGCCATTTTTATGCTGCAGCGCCCGGGGAGCAGTTGGGGGTTCGATGCCTTGCTCAAGGGCACCTAAGTCATGGTATTGAAGGTGGAGAGAGAACTGTACATGCACTCCCCCCACCCACAATTCCTCCCGGCCCGAGACTCGAACTCACAACCCTTCGATTGGGAGTCCGACTCTCTAACCATTAGGCCACGACTTCCCCAAAGATGTTAATCATGCTAGAAAAATGATAGCAACATGCTAGTTACTTGTAAATCATGCTAGCCACATGCTAGTAACATGCTATTCATGCTAGAAACATGCTAGCGACATGCTAGGTACTTGCTAACATGCTAGCAATATGCTAGGTTCTTGCTAATCATGCTAACAACATGCTAGTAACATGCTAATCATGCTAGAAACATGCTAGCGACATGCTAGGTACTTGCTAACATGCTAGCAATATGCTAGGTTCTTGCTAATCATGCTAGCCACATGCTAGCAACATGCTACTCATGCTAAAAAATGCTAACAACATGCAAGTTACTTGCTAATCATGCTAACAACATGCTAGGAACATGCTAATCATGCTAGAAACATGCTAGCGACATGCTAGATACTGGTTAACCATGCTAACAATATGCTAGTTACTTGCTAATCATGCTAGCCGCATGCTAGTAACATGCTAATCATGCTAGAAAAATGTTAGCAACATGCTAGTTACTTGCTAACCATGTTAACAACATGCTAGTAACATGCTAATCATGCTAGAAACATGTTAGTGACATTCTAGTTACTTGCTAATCATGCCATAATTGTTAACCATGCTAGAAACATGCTAGTCACTTTCTTATCATGCTAGCAACATGCTAGTAGCATGTGAATCATGCTAGCAAAATGTTAGTAACAGGCTAATCAGGTTAGAAACATGCTAGTTACTTGCTAATCTTGCTCGCAATATGCTAGTAACATGCTAATCATGCTAGCAATATGCTAGTGACAGGCCAATCATGTTAAAACGTGCTAATCATGCTAGAAACATGTTATCAACATCTAATCTATCTACATTTTCAAACTTCAGGCTTTTACAGCTGCTTTAAACTTTCAGGCTAGGCTTTCACAAGCTAACCTAAAGTGTGTCTTGACGAACTTTTTTATCTAGTTATGTTTGTTCATTTAATTTCTTGAATGCTACTGCTAAATACACCTACTGTACCTGAAAAATAAAACACTGTTTGTTTCAATTGTAACCTAAATATCTGCCAATCTTTTTTATTTTATATTTTGTTACCCTGTAAGGCAACAAGACAGACAACATGCAAAATAAAACCAACATAAAGAATCGTGATTTTCCTGAAGAGAGTCGTGATCTGATATTTTTTCCGTATGGCCCGTAGAAGTTTTCAAGGTGGATAACAGGCTGCTCTTCATTTGTTAAACACAGCTCACTCTTCTGTGGAAACTGCACTCATTTGTTCATGTTGCCTCTCCAGCAGCTGTTTAAGTCCTGACATCTATCTGTTGAAGCTTCTCTGTTCAGCAGGTGAAAGATCTCCGGAGACGCTTTTATTGCATCTCTACCCACCCAGCCTTATGCACTGCAGAAAGCATAAACACACCGCTGCGTTGCATGTTCTTCGCCCTATTCCTGCATTTGCCAGTTATCAACAAAATGACAGGACAGTTAGATATGACCTTGAGCTGAGAATCACATGGTTTCTGAAATGTTGCCATTACTTGGCTTCACAGTCAGCGTACATTTAGTGAATTTTTCCGGCTAGGGATCTGGTCACGTGGATCAAGAGTCGTGACAAGTGCAATAAATCCTCTGTCTTCTGCAGCTGAGATGGGCTGCAGGCGCCTCACAATCATCTCTCATATGCTTCTTGTGATTTCTGATGCTCTCTGAGAGTCATCTAGAAAATACAACACACACATATATATGTATATAATTTATGATGATAGTAAAACTCTCACAGGTATTACCTGACACTTGAACTACTGTACGTAATTTATTTAATAAACAAGCCTTAAATGATTTCATTACAGATTCCAGGTAAACATAAATAAATTAATAAAAATCCTACCATTTAAACTAACATGTCCAGTTTAAATCTTTATACTCAGATGTAGTGTAATATTCTGCTCCCCGTGAAATCTTCATACCTGAAACTATCATTCCATTTTATTTTTTCTTGATTTTAATATCTAAAAAGAATTTCTCATCAATTGAATTCTTAAAACTTTACCAACTGAATAATTTATTGAAATGTTTACATTTAATAATGCCATATGAAATCCGGTTTAATTGTACTCAAATATTTTATGTTTTAATTTTTATGGATTTAGTTTTGATATTTTAATGCAATTTTAATAATCAAAAAGCAAGTCTCATCAGCTGAGTTTATAAAACTTTAATACGTTTTTACAATAATAAGGCTCTGAAATGGATTCATTTTCATTTTCAAATTCCATTTTTTTCCATTTAAATTCCTGTGGGTTCCATTTAATTTTTCTGGATTTTGTTTTAATAATAATAATAATAATAAAAAGTCCCTATGAAATTGTTTTATTTTTCCAAAATTAATATTTTCTGGATTTCATTTGAATTTTTCTGCATTCTTTTCTAATAATGTAATTAAATTTCAATTTTTAAAAAGCATTTAATAATTTATTTACATTTTATTTTTTATTTTTTCCCATTTCAAGTTCCATTTTGTGGATTCTGTTTTAATAATTGTATAAACATTTTAAAAATTCACAAAACTTTGACAATTTATTTTTTCTGGATTTATGATTTAATTAAAAAAAATATTATCAAAAAAAGTGGTGATGGCATTAAACATTAACAATGTAATTAATCTTTTAAAATGTAATGCAAACAAATGCAAAACTGTTCAAATTGAAAAATAAAGTTTTAATAAGTATTATTATTACTAAGAGAAGTACATTCTGCTGTACAATAGTAATGTATTTCTGTCATAATTAATTTGCATGTGAGTTATTCATCAGCATCTGGATCATGGTGATGTTCTTCTGTGTTTGTGTGTCTCTCACAGAAAGAGAAGAAGAGCAGCGGTCTCCTCAAGCTTCTCTCCGGAGCCGCAGCTAAGAAGAAGTCCCGGTCTCCGCCGTCCGTCTCTCCGACCCACGAGTCCTCCTCGTCCTGCTCGGTGCAGGGGGCCATGGCCCCGGAGCTGCGGTCAGCCGGGGGTCACGGACGAGCCGGGTCCTGCCCCATCGAGAGCGAGATGCAGGGAGCCATGAGCATGGAGCCGCTGCAGAGGAAGAGCGGCTCGCTGGACCTCAGCTTCTCTGTGTCTCCGCCGGCGAGACAGCCGTGTTCCTCCTCACCGCTGGCCGTCCGACCCGAACCCAAGCCTTTATCTCGAGAGAGGTCAGTCCCTGCTCCTGACCCGGCTGACAGATTACCATTACAACTCAAATACTCAGCCAAGTTAAGATCAGAAGGCACATTTGAATGCATGTGTAGCAAGCAATGAAGAAAATGACAAAAATGTTACACTTTTGATTTTGTGCATTTTAGTTTAAAAATAAGTGCACTTGAAGCAGCAGGTTTGTTTTTGAACAGTATTTTACAACACGGTGCTGTTTTGGCGCCCTCTTGTGGACTGCAAAATCTGGTGCGTTTACTAGTATTGAAATTATTAATTATTATCTGAAGATATTTCATATTTTTACACTACCAGTCAAAGGTTTGGAATAATATTTTTTTCAATGAAAGTAGTCTTTTTTATTTAATCAAACATACAGTTAAAATTGTGAAATATTATTATAAAGTAAAACAGCTGTTTTCTGTGTGAATCTCTGTTAAAGTGTAATGTATTTCTGTGATGTGCAGCTGTATTTTCAGCATCATTACTCCAGTCTTCAGTGTCACATGATCTTCAGAAATCATTCTAATATGATGATTTGCTGCTCAAGAAACATTTCTGATTATTATAAATGTTGAACACAGTTGTTCTGCACAATATTTCTGTGGAAACTGTGATATATTTTATTTTTCAGGATTCACAGATGAATAGAAAGTTCAGAAGAACAGCATTTATTTGAAATAGAAATATTTTGTAACATTATAAATGTCTTTACTGTCACTTTTGATCAATTTAATGTGTCTTTGATGAATAAAAGCATACATTTTTAAATTTTTTTAATCTTACTTACCCCAAATTAGTGTATGACTGTTTCCACTAAAATTACCTCGAGCAGCAAATCATCATATTAGAATGATTTCTGAAGATCATGTGACACTGAAGACTGGAGTAATGATGCTGAAAATACAGCTGCGCATCACAGAAATAAATTACACTTTAACAGAGATTCACTTATTTTAAACTGTAATAACATTTAAAAAAAATTACAGTATTTTTTATCAAATAAATTCAGGCCTGGTGAGAAAAGTTTTTCAAAAACATGAAAAAATCTGAATTATTTCAAACTTTTATTATTGAATTATATTTATTGAAAAATTCAAAATAAGGTTTTTCATGTCCTAAATATTGTTAATTTTTTTTTAACTTAATTTCAGCAACTTTGTGTCATCACTAATGAACATTTTCTCAACATTTACTCATTTCAACCCCTTCTGCTAATTTACTGTTATTTATTTATTTGATTTTTTTTTTTTTGTGTGTGTGTGTGGAAGACAGAAGGAGATTCTTATGGTTCTGGTTTGAATGTTTGACGTGTTATGATCTGTTGAGCGTCTGGTGTTCACGTGTGTCTCTGTCAGGTACCGTGTGCTCGTCCCGTACCCGCCGCAGAGCGAAGCCGAGATCGAGCTGAAGGAGGGAGACATCGTCTTCGTGCACAAGAAGCGTGAAGACGGCTGGTATAAAGGGACGCTTCAGCGCACCGGCCGGACGGGCCTCTTCCCCGGCAGCTTCGTGGAGAGCTTCTAGAAGAGCAACACCAGCCAACAAGCTCCTGAGACCTGGAGGACGTCCAGAAGAATCTCCCCGGGTCTCCCGATGAAGACGAGCACAAACACGAGCATCTTTACTGCCATCAGATCCTGACAGAAGCTCAGAGACCTTGGGAAATGATTCCTGCAGCTGCTCCTGTGTGAGATCTCCCGTTCCTTCAGTACTTTAATCTGAACGATGACGACACAACGAGGATGTGATTTATAGCACATGATAAGATGTGAATGTAGGAGTGATGCATCTCACAAAACCTGGCAGGAGTCATATCTCACACCAAAATCAAGAGAAGAAAATAAACTAAAATATAAAATAAATAAGCCTAATCTGTAGGACCAATAGGAATTTTTTTTTTTTTTTTTTTTACATCATTTTGGATCATTTTCCCACTAGATTTTCATTATTATAATGCAAAAATAATAATAATTAAAATATATATCATTTAAATCATAAAATATTAATACATCATGTAAGTATTAGTGTAGTCATGGCTTTATGCTCATTCAAATAAAAATCATGCAATACAAGAAATATGTTAAATGTGTTAAATTTGATTAATTGTGAAAATAATGTGACAATAATATTATAATTTTTAAAAATGATATATTATTAAATTATATAGAATTTTTAATATATATATATATATATATATATATATATATATATATATATATAATAAAAATAATTATAATTTTACATATAGATAGATATACACTGAACAAAATTATAAACGCAACACTTTTGTTTTTGCCTCCATTTTTTATGAGCTGAACTCAAAGATCTAAGACTTTTTCTATGTACACAAAAGGCCTATTTCTCTCAAATATTGTTCATAAATCTGGAGAAGTGCTCACTAACACACATTTAGACAGATTTATGAACAATATTTGAGAGAAATAGGTCTTTTGTGTACATAGAAAAAGTCTTAGATCTTTGAGTTCAGCTCATGAAAAATGGAGGCAAAAACAAGTGTTGCGTTTATAATTTTGTTCAGTGTATATCTACCTATATATATATAAAATGCTCACCAAAACTATATTTAAAAATACATTTTTAAAAGTATGATTTCTGAAGATCATGTGACACTGAAGACTGGAGTATTAATGCTGAAAATACAGCTGTACATCACAGAAATAAATTAGATTTTAAAATATTTTTAAATTGTAATAAGTCACAGTATTACCATTTTTACAGTATTCTTGATCAAATAAATGCAGCCTTGGTGAGCAGAAGAGACATTAAAAATCTTATTTATACTTTTGATTAGTAGTATGTTTAATTTTTCTTTCTTTTAGTTTTGGACTGAAATATGACCCGGACACGTTTTGCTGAGATTGGCTCACGCTGAGGTTTATAATGAAAGTATGTTTACAGTGAGGGTACAGTGAAACTCTTTGTGAAAACTTGTTTTATTGGTTTCTCTGCCGGTTCTGTCTTTCCTGGAGAATCATGGGATGTGCATGCTGGTCTCCGGACATTACTTGTGTCTTGTTTACTGAGTGTCGCTCTGGAGGTTTGATCTTTGTATCTGCTGGTGTCGAGCTCCACAGACACTCCAGTTTTATCAACTGTTTTCACTTTGATTCATGAGTTTTTCATGTGCTCAGTGTGCCAGAAACAGACTTTACACGTGTTTCAGGCGTGTGGTCCTGCCCAACATGTGCTCTTCTGTTCCTGAGCCATTATTAACACTTGAACTATAACTCACTCAGAACTGGTGCTCTTTTATGATCTGAAAGAGAAAACTGACCGCAGAAGACGACGTTTCACACCAGGGTTATTATCGTTAACTCAATCAAAAATATTAAAAACATATTTGGTAAAGTCGGCTTGAAATGGAAGTTGCAAATGTCTTTTCTTTTTTTCTCCAATCTGAGTGAAATGGTTTTTTGAACAGGAAAAAAAAAGTAGGGCGGGGTTTAATTGGGTTTGTTGGGAATTGATTGGATCATTGTAAATTTGTAAAATATTAATAATGTCTACAGATAATTTATAATAAACAGTGCAGTACTCCCCCTCCCATTTTTTTATTATTTTGTTATTTTTTAATTATCGATTTTGATTTCATGGTGACTTTAAAGCTAAACTAAAGTCAAATATAAATATTAGAAATTTTAGATATGTTGCATTGGCAGCTAACTGAAATATGTTTGCAGCTGAAGCACTAAAATTATTGGAAATAAATAAAAAAAAATAAATAAATAAATAAATAAATAAACCTAAATAGCTTTATTTAAAAAGAACAAAATCTAATAAAAATTACAAATGCAAATAACTAACTAAACGGAAAATGAAAACTGAAATATAAAAAATAAATGCTGATTCAAAACTTGAATAATAGAACAAATAATTAGTGAATGGTAATATCCCTGGTGTAACTGGAATGCATTCTGAGACTTTTCAAAGCTTGCGTTTGTTCCTGTTCTTGTGTAGAGATTGTTTCTGGCTGCTGAGCATCATCTGAAAGTCCATCATGAGGACTGATCTCCGTCGGCCGCTGCTCTACATTAGAGGAGCTGCTCTTTTCTGTGGTTGCTCTTCAACAAAACATTAAAATGCCATTTAAAAAAAAAAAAAAGAAAGAAAATCATGTAGAAAACAGGAAGTGATGAAGATGTGAATTCATTAGAATTTTACAACTGCTTCAAACTCTCAGAGGCTTTCTCTGCTAACATCATTTTCTAAATCTAGTTTTAAGTGAAATTTTTCATTGGTGTCAAATTAAATACGCCGTCTCTCCTGTTGCATGTCTGCTGGCGTGTTCTTGTGAGTAAAATCAGTCCAGAGACGACGGCTCACAGGACGTGTTCTCGTTCTGTTTGCACTGTTGTGAATTGTTAGTCAATGTGCAAACGCTCTAGACTGACGCCGTTGCATTGCATTCCGCCGCAGGACACCGTCAGGAATATAAACATTCAAGCGTGCAGCTGTTTTTAACACATGCACGTGTCCTGTGGGAACTATAGAAGCCCATTTCCACCACTGAATAAAAAATATAAAAAAGCTAATTGCGACACTTTATCTTGCGATTCTGACAATTTTTCTCAAAAATGGGGGTTTATATCTCACAGTTCTGATTTCCCCACAATTTGGACTTTTTTCCTCACAATTGCGAGTTTTTTTCTCGCAATTCTGACTTTTTCTCACAATTCTGACATTTTTTTCTCAAAATTCTGACATCTTTTTTTTTCACAATTGCAAGTTTATATCTCACAATTCTGACTAATTTTCTCAAAAGTGCGAGTTTATATCTCGGAATTCCGATTGCCCACAGTTCTGACTTTTTTCTCACAATTTTGAATTTATATCTCACAATTCTGATTTTCCCACAATTCTGACTTTTTCACGCAATTTCAAGCTTGAATCTCACAATTCTGACTTTTTCACGCAATTACGATATTCCCACAATTCTGACTTTTTGCTCACAATTGCGATATTCCCACAATTCTGACTTTTTGTTCACAATTGCGATATTCCCACAATTCTGACTTTTTGTTCACAATTACGATATTCCCACAATTTTGACTTTTTGTTCACAGTTGCGATATTCCCACAATTCTGACTTTTTGTTCACAATTGCGATATTCCCACAATTCTGACTTTTTGTTCACAATTGCGATATTCCCACAATTCTGACTTTTTGCTCACAATTGCGATATTCCCACAATTTTGACTTTTTGTTCACAATTGCGATATTCCCACAATTCTGACTTTTTGTTCACAATTGCGATATTCCCACAATTCTGACTTTTTGCTCACAATTGCGATATTCCCATAATTCTGACTTTTTGCTCACAATTGCGATATTCCCACAATTCTGACTTTTTGCTCACAATTGCGATATTCCCACAATTCTGACTTTTTGTTCACAATTACGATATTCCCACAATTCTGACTTTTTGCTCACAATTACGATATTCCCACAATTTTGCCTTTTTGTTCACAATTGCGATATTCCCACAATTCTGACTTTTTGTTCACAATTGCGATATTCCCACAATTCTGACTTTTTGTTCACAATTGCGATATTCCCACAATTCTGACTTTTGCTCACAATTGCGATATTCCCACAATTTTGACTTTTTGTTCACAATTGCGATATTCCCACAATTCTGACTTTTTGTTCACAATTGCGATATTCCCACAATTCTGACTTTTTTCTCACAATGCTGACTTTTTCATGCAATTGCAAGGGAAAAAATATTAAATAAAAAGTCTCAAAATCCATTTTATATTTTTTATTGAGTGGCAGAAACGGCCCGTTACACTGCAGGCTGAAGCACAAAAGAAGCATCTGAAGGCCTGACGATGGACAGCGAGACACATTTCTGGATCCGTGGAGGTTACGGATGATTGAGTCATGAGCACATGGACTGTTTCCACAGGATTCAGCACTGAAGTCAATGTTCTTGGATGCTGGTTCTTCATAAGCACAAGATGATTCATCCACCAGTGACTCCTGGCTTCGTTTCTATTTCTTTGGATGGATTCCTACAGTGTTTTTAATCTCAGTCTGTATGTCGTGCTCTTTTATCAAATCATTATGGATTTGATCATGGTGCCGTTTTTTCTCACTTGGAGTTTCGGCACAAGTGCCATTTTGCTCGCCAAAAGACAAGCACACGTTGGTCTCCATGTTGGAGATGATGGACGGTCATGGGTTCCTGCTTCTGAAAAGAGGAATAATTCACCCTCAGATGATCACTCTGTCAGTATTTACTCACGTTGTGATGCTATTTTTACAGGCGTACACAAAAAGGAGGATTTCTGGCGTGCAAATCTTGTTTTTGTGCTAAAAATAACATCATAAATAATGGCAGAATGATCCACGTGAACGTGTTTCAGCATGAACTGATCGTACATTGACTGCATTGAATGAAGAAGCTCTATATGATGACATATTTATATGCTATTGGTGCTAGAGTGGAGATGTTGGGGAATATTTCCTCAAGCACTTGTTCTCTGGAATTTGACATTGTTTTCATTTACACATTGTCTTATACTGATTATGATGATAATGTGGTTTGTTTCGTTTGTTTGTCAAGTACATTTTAGCAATAAATGCCTTTGATTTAAAACCACGATTCATGGAGTTATTCACACACAGCAGATGTACAGTTAACCCTCACATGACCGTTCTCTCCGGGAATCTGCTGTATTTGATGAGTGTTGTGCGCTGTTTGTCTCATGCACATTAAATGAATCCCACAGAACAATTATTAATCCAGTCACAGCCTATTAAGAATCGATTCCACTCATTGCAACCACTAATTGGATTCATTACTGTTGGACTGATTACTAATTGGACTAGTGCTGTTTAACACAGAGGTCAGTCTGCAGAGAAGTAGCTGCGTTTGATTGGAAACAGCGAATCATAATCATGAGGTTTGGTTCCGTTAAAGGTTCTCGAGCGTCTGATGTGTAGTCAAATTTCAGTCTGTCTACTTCAAAAAATGTAATTTAATATTTTACGTGCCATTTCTTTGCCATTATTTGTTACATTTACTGATTTCTATATAAAAAAAATGTTTCAAAGTAAATCCTACACCAGTGCATGAATCTGATTTACAAGCAATCGGTCATCTGATATGAAGATGAGTTTGTTTCTTCATCAGGTTTGTAGAAATGTAGCACTGCATCAGTGTCTCAGCAATGGATGCTCTGCAGTGAATGGGTGCCGTCAGAATGAGAGTCCAAACAGCTGATAAAAACATCACTATAATCCACAGCACTCCAGTCCATCAGTTAACATCTGGAGAAGACAAAAGATGAAACAAACCCAGCATTAAGACCTTTTTAACTAAAACACGAGTCTATAATCCATAATTATAAATGCTTGCAAACGGTGCTTGATCTGTGCAGATTTCTCTCCTGATACACACCAGAACACTTTTTCACTGGAGGAAGTGTTATTATGGATTATGGACTATGGTATTTAAGTTAAAAACGTCTTAAAGCTGGATTTGCTCATCTCTTGGTGATTCCAGCTCTGTTCTTTATTAAACTAGTACCGTATGAAGACGTTTGCTCTTATTGAATCGTGACCTGTCTGTTTCTATCCCTCTCCATGTTTTCCGCACGCTCGGTCCTAGAAGTGTCACATCTCTCGTCCGAATGGAGTGTGGTCTTGTAATTGGAAATTTCAAATCTTACGCAGCAGACTGAAGTAACAAACCAATTTCCCCGCTGAGCGCTGAGAGGAGTCACTCAAGACTGCCGTCAAAGCCTGACTATCTAAATGCAAATGCAGACGATTATTCCAAGGTTATTCCATTCACTACAGGCCACAGCACACTCCAAATTCCCCCCAGGACACGCGAAGTGACCACCATCCCGGGAAATAATTCAATGATAGTCCAGCAGCGATGAAAGGTATCTCATCCACGTCAAACTGAGTTTATGTCCTAACCAGCTGCGACAAGCAATGCGTGAAAATGACATTTTGTTGGTCACTGCTTTGTATTTCAGAAGGCTGACCCGTCCACACTGAACACTGTTTGAACAAAAGTATATCCGTCGTCAAACACGGACGAGGAGCGCTGAGAAATGCCAGATTTTGACTAAACCATCACAATGATGCCTTCTGGAAAATACACGGTGTGTGTTTTTAGGGTAACACTTTCTATGAGCCTGTATTTATAACACATTATGAGAGTATTCTTAAGGCATTATATTGAATGCATAATATATTATATATATATATAAACAATCTTACAATATGTCGTATCATCTCATGAGTAATCATAAGTTTGAATGCATTATATATATATATATATATATATATATATATATATATATATATATATATATATATATATATATATATATATATAAATATATACTTATTTGTGGTTATATTTAAGAATAAATTGAAATAAACCAAGATTGAATCTAAATTCGCTCCTGTTCAATGGGTATATATTCTGGGACAGTCAATGGTATGGCAAAAATATGCAGAAAAATATACATTATGTACAAATGTACATTAACCCTTAGGAACATTTTGGGTTTTATTTATTTAATTTAGGCTGTTTTAATGCAAAACTGCATTTTTATTGTAATTTTAATGTTTAAAGTGACTTGTATTTTGAAAATTATTTATTTTGAATATTCGTATGATTTAATTATTCCGTCTTACGACCTTTGACATCAACAACAGAAGATATGGGAACTGTTTTGTCCCTTTAAAGAGCTCAGTTCTGTTTCCATTAACTGATTTTTAGTTAGTTTTATTTTATTTGCTTTTAGCAGTTTTTACTCCTAAATGTATTGTAGGAACTTTCCTTTCCTGTGAAGCTGCTTTGCAATGATTTGTATCGTGAAAAGTGCTATACAAAAAAAAAAACATGAATTGAATTAACAATGCTTTTAGGTTGTGCATTAATCCAGCAGATTGAGATGATTTAGATTTAGGTTTCCTACAGTGAAAATGGAATATGGAAGCCTGTTTCCGCCACTGAATAAAAAATAAAAAAATTAAGTAAAGTAATTCCAACTTTTTATCTCGCAATTCTGACTTTTTTGTCTGAATTGCAATATATAAACTCAATTGTGAGATAAAAACTTGCAATTCTGATTTTATTTCCCCGTAATTTTAAGTTTATATATCGCAATTCTGACTTTTTTCTCACATTCTGACTTTTTTTCTCTCGACTTTTTTTGTAACAATTCTGACTTTTTTCTCGCAATTGCGAGTTTATATCTTGCAATTCTGACTTTTTTTCTCTGAATTGCATCATATACAGTAAACTCAATTGCGAGATAAAAACTCACAATTCAGACTTTTTTTTTCCTTGAAATTGACTTTTTCTCAGAACTTTTTTTCTTGTAATTGGGACTTTTTTTTCTTGCAATTGCGAGTTTATATCTCACAAATCTGACATTTTTTCCTCATAATTTTGAGTTTATATTTCACAATTCTGACTTTTTTTCTCGAAACTGACTTTTTCTCAAAACCTTTTTTCTTGTAATTCTGACTTTTTTTCTTGAAACTCTGACTTTTTCTCAAAACCTTTTTTCTTGTAATTCTGACTTTTTTCTTGAAACTCTGACTTTTTCTCAAAACCTTTTTTTCTTGCAATTCTGACTTTTTCTTCTCGAAACTGACTTTTTCTCAAAACCTTTTTTTCTTGTAATTCTGACTTTTTTCTCACAGCTTTTTTTCTTGCAATTCAGACTTTTTTTCTTGTAATTTCAAGTTTATATCTCACAATTCTGACTTTTTTTCTTGTAATTTCAAGTTTATATCTCACAATTCTGACTTTTTTTGCAGCTTTTTTTCTCGCAACTAGCTTTTTTCTTGCAATTCTGACTTTTTTTCTCGAAACCTTTTTTCTTGTAATTCTGACTGTTTTTTCTTGAAACTGACTTTTTCTCAAAACCTTTTTTTCTTGTAATTCTGACTTTTTTTTCTTGCAATTGAGTTTATATCTCACAAATCTGACATTTTTTCCTCATAATTTCGAGTTTATATTTCACAATTCTGACTTTTTTTCTCGAAACTGACTTTTTCTCAAAACCTTTTTTCTTGTAATTCTGACTTTTTTTTTCTTGAAACTCTGACTTTTTTCTCAAAACCTTTTTCTTGTAATTCTGACTTTTTTCTTGAAACTCTGACTTTTTCTCAAAACCCTCGTAAATCAGATGTTTTTGTCTTTTTTTTGTTGGTACTGACTTTTTCTCAAAACCTTTTTTTCTTGTAATTCTGACTTTTTTTCTCTCAGCCTTTTTTTCTTGCAATTCAGACTTTTTTTCTTGTAATTTCAAGTTTATATCTCGCAATTCTGACTTTTTTTCTTGTAATTTCAAGTTTATATCTCACAATTCTGACTTTTTTTGCAGCAGCTTTTTCTCGCAACTAGTTTTTTCTTGCAATTCTGACTTTTTTCTCGAAACCTTTTTTCTTGTAATTCTGACTGTTTTTTCTTGAAACTGACTTTTTCTCAAAACCTTTTTTTCTTGTAATTCTGACTTTTTTCTCACAGCTTTTTTTCTTGCAATTCAGACTTTTTTTCTTGTAATTTCAAGTTTATATCTCACAATTCTGACTTTTTTTCTTGTAATTTCAAGTTTATATCTCACAATTCTGACTTTTTTTGCAGCTTTTTTTTCTCGCGCAAC
This sequence comes from Cyprinus carpio, assembly GCF_018340385.1. Taxonomy (NCBI): domain Eukaryota; kingdom Metazoa; phylum Chordata; class Actinopteri; order Cypriniformes; family Cyprinidae; genus Cyprinus; species Cyprinus carpio. The sequence continues at coordinate 31,033,925 of NC_056580.1, read as the reverse complement.
TAGCTTTTTTTTCTTGCAATTCTGACTTTTTTTCTCGAAACCTTTTTTCTTGTAATTCTGACTGTTTTTTCTTGAAACTGACTTTTTCTCAAAACCTTTTTTTCTTGCAATTCTGACTTTTCTCTTGTAATTTCAAGTATATATCTTGCAATTTACTGTATATGATGCAAAAAAGCTGTGACTTTTTTTCTCACTGCTTTTTTCTTGCAATTCTGACTTTTTTTCTCGAAACTGACTTTTTCTCAAAACCTTTTTTTCTTGTAATTCTGACTTTTTTCCTTGTAATTTCAAGTTTATATCTCGCAATTCTGACTTTTTTTTGTCTGAATTGATATATATAAACTCAATTGTGAGATAAAAACTCGCAATTCTGATTTTATTTCCCCGTAATTTTAAGTTTATATATCGCAATTCTGACTTTTTTCTCACATTCTGACTTTTTTTCTCTCGACTTTTTTTTGTAAACAATTCTGACTTTTTTCTCGCAATTGCGAGTTTATATCTTGCAATTCTGCCTTTTTTTCTCTGAATTGCATCATATACAGTAAACTCAATTGAGAGATAAAAACTCACAATTCAGACTTTTTTTCCTTGAAACTGACTTTTCTCAGAACTTTTTTTCTTGTAATTGGGACTTTTTTTAGTTTATATTTTTTGTTTTTTTTTTTTTTTTTTGACATTTTTTCCTCATAATTTCGAGTTTATATTTCGCAATTCTGACTTTTTTTCTCATGGCTTTTTTTCTTGCAATTCTGACTTTTTTTCTTGTAATTTCAAGTTTATATCTCACAATTCTGACTTTTTTTCTTGTAATTTCAAGTTTATATCTCACAATTCTGACTTTTTTTTGCAGCTTTTTTTCTCGCAACTAGCTTTTTTCTTGCAATTCTGACTTTTTTCTCGAAACCTTTTTTCTTGTAATTCTGACTGTTTTTTCTTGAAACTGACTTTTTCTCAAAACCTTTTTTTCTTGTAATTCTGACTTTTTTTCTCACAGCTTTTTTCTTGCAATTCAGACTTTTTTTTTCTTGTAATTTCAAGTTTATATCTCACAATTCTGACTTTTTTTCTTGTAATTTCAAGTTTATATCTCACAATTCTGACTTTTTTTGCAGCTTTTTTTCTCGCAACTAGCTTTTTTCTTGCAATTCTGACTTTTTTCTCGAAACCTTTTTTCTTGTAATTCTGACTGTTTTTTCTTGAAACTGACTTTTTCTCAAAACCTTTTTTTCTTGCAATTCTGACTTTTCTCTTGTAATTTCAAGTATATATCTTGCAATTTACTGTATATGATGCAAAAAAGCTGTGACTTTTTTTCTCACTGCTTTTTTTCTTGCAATTCTGACTTTTTTTCTCGAAACTGACTTTTTCTCAAAACCTTTTTTTCTTGTAATTCTGACTTTTTTCCTTGTAATTTGTAGTTTATATTTTTTAATTATGATTTTTTTTTTACCACGGGTCACTGACATTTTTTCCTTTGTGTGAGATAAAAACTCGCAATTCTGATTTTATTTCCCCGTAATTTTAAGTTTATATATCGCAATTCTGACTTTTTCTCACATTCTGACTTTTTTTTCTCTCGACTTTTTTTGTAACAATTCTGACTTTTTTCTCGCAATTGCGAGTTTATATCTTGCAATTCTGCCTTTTTTTCTCTGAATTGCATCATATACAGTAAACTCAATTGAGAGATAAAAACTCACAATTCAGACTTTTTTTTTCCTTGAAAACTGACTTTTCTCAGAACTTTTTTTTCTTGTAATTGGGATGTGTTTAAAATAATGAAGGGTAATTGAAGCTTTTTAGTTTGTGATTTTTAGTTAAAGTTTTTAGTTTATTTTTGGAAATTTTGAGCATTTTTTTTTCATGTTTTTTTTTTTTGTTTTTCTGACTTTTTTTCTTGTAATTTCAAGTTTATATCTCACAATTCTGACTTTTTTCTCACAACTTTTTTTCCTCGCAACTCTTTTTTTCTTGCAGTTGTGAGTTTATATCTCACACTAAAATATTTCCTTTAAATTAATATTTTAATAATTTAACAACACATTCTCAGTCCAACGGTTCTCTGACGTCGGATAATGGTCACATGCCATGCAAAAAACTAACAAAACACTTTTGTTTTATGCAATTGTTTGATTTTGATTTAAAAATTATATTGAACATATGTATGATTTTTACCTTTTTTTTTTCTTTTCTTTTTTTCCCAGAAATAGTCTGGTTTCAAATACAGCTTTGTCAGGCTGTCAGTTACCAGAATTTTTTTCTATTCTCAGCAAGACATGTTCGGTATTTATGCTGTTATTACGACAAAGCTGCTTGTTTCAAAATGTTTTAATGATACAACACATTAACTCAATCCGTGATTCTTCTTGTGATTCCAAAAGTTTCAAGATTTCTATGTTCTTCAATAAAAGCAAAAGCTACTGAGAGGGAAAAAAGTTATAATTTCAGTTTACACATTTTCTTTTCAGCGCTGCAATTTAGAATTATTTTAAATTCAAATAAACATAATGTCATTAATTTGTCAAATAATTCCATTAAGTAACTAAAACAACGTTGTGAAATATTCATAAAATATGTCCTTTATTATATATGATATATCATATGAATATCACCGACGCCAGAACATGTGTTTCAGTCACAGACAACACAAGAAATACAATTTGCAGAAAAATACAAGTTTATTTGGTTAAAACATCACCCAAAATAACACTGTTTAAACACAGGTAACACATGAGTATAAAATGTGGAAAATAAATTCAAAAAGGTAAACATTTGTGGTAAATTACTATAATATCTTTCCGATTAATATTTTTAGCCCTCAACCATAAAAACACAAGTCTCCATCAGAATAATCACACGCTTACCAGTAAACATAGAGGATTAACATGACGTATACTCTGTGATGAACCACTGCATTGTGCTCATTTCTGTGTTCAAGGTGTGCTGTTCTTCAGAGCGGATACAGTACCGTCAGCGCTGGTGGATCAGAACTCAGTCCATGTCCATTAATAACACTGCTGTGAGTAAACACGCCTCTGTGATGGTAACAGTTCTGCTGGTGCCTGCCTTCACATGAATCCAGAGCTGAAGAACCACACACATCAGGGTTTTATTATCACGATTTAGTGTCACTTTATTATTTAGATGTTATTCAGCAGTTCATTTTCACATCATTTACTAATATCATGTGTGCTTTCTGCCAGTTTTCATTAATGAATATTTAAATATCAAGTAGGATTCAACAAAATCTGAAATTACCAGTTTCTTGTCATCTCGTTCAGTCGATACCGATCCTAATATTTAACATTTCTTTTATCAAGAAATTGTAGGTTGTATGTATGTAGGTTGGTTAAAATAAAAAGGACAAAAATATTAGTTTTATAATATATACATTTTAAAAAGGCAGGCTTACACAAAAATAATCCATATTAAGATTATGAGTCTTATGAGGAAAGAGCAAACAAATCTTCAAGCCAAACTGATATTGACAACAACTGAGGAAATTAATTATTATAATTATTTAATTTATTTACTATTATTATTGCTTTTAATGTTTATATTTCACTCACCAGTTTATTATCCAATAATTAATTTTTATTTATAATATAATAAATTACATTTAATATTTTATTTTATTTTTTAAATATAAATTTTTTTATTGATAATACATATTATAATTTTTATTTATAATAAATTACATGTAATATTTTATTTTTAAAATATGTATATATTTATTTATAATACATTACATTTAATTTTTTTTTTTTCAACATTTAATTTTTTTTTTTTTACAATAATGAATATAATTTTTTATTTATAACAAATTACATTCCCTTAATTTTTCAATTTGTTGGAAGTTGGTAATATAAGTTTTGTTTAGATTTTACCATTTAAATATCATTTTTTTTTTTTACCTATTTCTAGATTATTTATTTTATTCTTTTATCAAGAGCTCTGATAAACAAGTCAAACATTTTATACATTGGTTGGTAAATAAAAAGACAATGAAATAAAAGTTTTATGCCTTTATTTTAAAAAGGCAGGCTTACACAAAAATTATCCATATTTGGATCCATATTAATTATGAGGAAATGGCAAACTGATATTAATCACAACCGAAGGGTTTAATTATTATTATGTAGTTTATTTATTATTATTAATTCAGGTTATGATCCTCTCGAAATACGTAATATTTAATTAGAATGTTTTTATAAATGACATGAGCTTTATTAGAGACTGGTTCTATAAGTTCCTCTGCTTTGGTGAGCTGTTTCTCTTCACGTGTCAGGCTTCACTCACTTCTTGCGGTCTTTGTCCTTCTTGTTGTTGGTGTTGAAGGCCTGCGCCTGCAGGAGCTCGCTGGCAGCTCTGCGTTTGCTGAAGACGCTCATGTCCTCCTCCAGACTCCTGCGCTTCTCCTCCAGCTTGCTCTTCTCCTCCGCATGCAGCCGCTTCAGCTGCTCGAACTTCCCCTGCAGCTGATCCACACACACACACACACACACACACACACTGCTGGTTAGCAGCTCAACCACTCATCAACTAGCTCTCTGACATCATCTACTGATGAGCAGAGCTGACTGTAGAATGCCACAGAATTTGGAAAACTGTAGACGAATAAATCAAAAGTAGGTCAGTAGACTACGTTTATATCAAATCATAACATGGACTGACATCACAGCCACCCGTCAAAATAAAAGTCTGATATGACTTGAAGAAACTGTGACTGAACTAAAATGCTATTTTAACAGTAGTACTAGAATGTACTAATGTAATACTATTTTTTACAATTATTAAAACTTTTTAATTTTATAATTAAACTTTTAAATTAAACAAACCTTAAAAGCTTTATTTCTTAAGGAATAATCACCTTTTTCTTACACATTTTAATTTGAACAGGAAAAAAAAAATGAAAGGGTTGTTTAAATGTTTTTTTTTTTTATTAAAATATGAATGAATGATTTATGACTTCATTTGATTACCAGAAAAAATAAAATATGCAACACAAAATTTCTAATATATGTATATATAAATTGTGTAAAAAAAAAAAAAAAAAGTTGTTTTTATGAATTTGATTAATTAGACATGCTTTTTGATTATTAAAAATTATACTAAAATTCAACAATTTTTTATTTAATTAAAAATGGAATACAGAAAAAATTAAATAGAAAAAACTGAATTTGTTAAAAAAAAAATTAAAAGGAATTTGAGAAAAAATAAAACGGATTTCATAGGGCCCTAAAATGTCTTTTATGTTAAACTTTTAATAAATTGTTGTTAAATTGTATAGGTTTCATTATTTTAATTAATTAGACGTGCTTTTGGATTACTGAAATTTTATTTCAGTTTCCAGAGAAAAAAAAAAAAAAAAAAAAAGAATCCAGAAAAAATAAAAGAATAAAAGTGAAAGCAGCATGTGCTCGTGGTACCTCTCGCTCGGCGTCTTTCAGCTCGGACTCCTTCTCTTTGACTCTCTGCACAAACGTCTGCCGCATCTCTTCCTCTCGTCTCTGCAGCTCACCCAGAAACTCCTGCCGCTTCTCCTCGTACGTCTGCTGAAGACTGTCCAAACACAGCGGCTTAAACTCAACACTAACATCTGAACAGAGCAGCACGGATCATCAGGCGCCTCACTGATCTGAATTCAGGGAATCGTCTGTTCAAACCGTCAGATAAAACCAGGATCAGCAGATCTAACACTGTCCTGATCGAAACATGAAACTGAGGCGGCGTCCGTCAGTCTAGTTAGAGCTCTGGAAGTCCAATCTAAGACTTTAAGACCTTTTTTAAGTCCTGCACAAATGAAACCAAATAAAAAAGTCTGTCAAGACAAACTTTGAAGTTGGCTTGAGAAAGACAGACCAGAACGTTGGAAAAAGTTTTAAAAGTTAGATTTTTTTTTTTAAAGTTTGGTGATAGATAGATACTCAGAGTGGTTGCTAGGGTGTTGCTATGTGTTTGCTAGGGTACTCAGGTGGTTGCTATGGTGCCTGGGGTGGTTGCTAGGGTGTTGCTATGTGTTTGCTAGGGTACTCGGGTGGTTGCTATGGTGCCTGGGGTGGTTGCTAGGGTGTTGCTATGTGGTTGCTATGGTGCCTGGGGTGGTTGCTAGGGTGTTGCTATGTGTTTACTAGGGTTCTCGGGTGGTTGCTATGGTGCCTGGGGTGGTTGCTAGGGTGTTGCTATGTGTTTGCTAGGGTACTCGGGTGGTTGGTATGGTGCCTGGGGTGGTTGCTAGGGTGTTGCTATGTGTTTGCTAGGTATCTCGGGTGGTTGCTATGGTGCCTGGGGTGGTTGCTAGGGTGTTGCTATGCGGTTGCTAGTAGCAACACCCTAGCAACCATTGAGTATATATGGGGTTGCTAGGGTACACGGGGTGGTTGCTAGGGTGTTGCTATGGTGCCCGGTATGGTTGCTAGGGTGTTGCTATGCGGTTGCTAGGGTGCAACTGATTGCAGATTACTCAAGTAATCGAGTCGGTGTTATTACAGTCATTGAGATATTTGTATAGTTTTTCTTAATATTTTGAATTGGTTTTAATTTTATATTTTCAGTTTTGTAAGTTATTTTTTGTTTTAGTTTTTATTCATTTTTATTTCTTTTTTTTTATTTTACTTTATTTTTTTATACAATTTATTTATTTTATTATTTTAGTTACTCTAGTACATCAAGTTAAACCAAATGAAAATGAAAAATGTATTATAAAATATATTTTTAATTTTTAATTGTTAATATATATTCTATTTCAAGTAATGAAAATGTTTTTTTACTATAATAACTCTGCGCAGAACATGCAAAAGCACTGAGTTTTTACTGTAAATGTGCTCACACTTGTTTAATTCAATCAAAGCATTATGAAGTTTACTAATCATATTTCTGTTTCTCCATCCACCCCAATTAAAATGATCATTTAGCCTTGTGTCACACCATTTAAGATATTTAACTCTTAACTTGTGAGACTCCATGGCCTTAGATGTGATCAGACTGAGTCTCTGCGGGATGTTGTTGTGAAGCGTTCCCTCTCACCTGACGGGTTTGCACTCGGGGTCTGTGTCTGTGAAGCCCATCTCCTCCAGCTTGCAGCGTCTGTAGAGCTCGTAGTGTCTGGTGTGCGTCTGCTCGCGCAGGTCCTCCATGTTCACGCAGATCAGCATCTCACGCAGCTTCACGAAGTCACAGTGGCTCTCGTTCTCCACTGAAACACACAAATCTTGCTGTGTGTTGTGCTGAAACAAAAATTCACCAAAACATTAAAATTATATATATATATATATATATAAATACAATTCTAAATTAATATGGAAAATATAATTTTTTTATTTTTTTTAATTTGTATATATATATATATATATATATATAAGAAAACTCAACACGTCAATATGGTCTCTAAACGTAAATGCCTTTTATTAGTAATGCTAAAAGTAAATAATAAATAAAAGTAATATAAAAATGTACATTCAAAACATAAAAATAACAAGTTCAAACTTTTTTAAAAAGTTTTTTTTTTTACTTTGAACTTGTGTAAAATAAATGAAAACGTAATTATAAATTAAAAAGTAATTGTAAAATATATATATATTTTTTTTTTTTAAATAAATTAAAAAGTAAAAAGTAGGAAGTTCCAACAAAACTCAATTACTTTTTCATTGATTTTTCATATACACACAATATACAAAAAAAAAATAAAATTGAATTATTTAAAATAAAATGTCTTGAATATCTAAAAATGAACTTTTCCTGTATCTTCTGATCACTGTTCTTCCTCAGTGTTTCTGTCTTGTTTTCCAGTGCATATCTAAAGATTCATAAATCAAGACACATTTACTTGAAAAACAAAATGAGATCAAATATAAAGTCTTGTTTTCTGAGAAACTGATCCAAATAAAGTGAATTTATGATTGAAACAGGAACAAATATCTGCTGATGGACTCAGAAAAATCAACTTAATTCAAAGAGAAAACAGATTTTCTTTCCCTGTTGGCAGATATTTGTTCTTGTTTTAATCATAAACTCTCTTCATTTTGATCTCAAAAAACAAGACTTCAACTTTCATGTGTTCATTTTGTGTCTCCAGTAAATGTATCTTAATTTACGGATGTTTTAGATCAGAAACAAGACGAGAATACTGAGAAAGATGTTCATGTTTTGCAGTGCAGAGTTCACCAATTTAGCAGCATTAAATCTTTAAAAGGGACTCAGTCTTGTTCAAGGCGTTTAGTATTGACTAAACTGGACGCATACAAGCAAAATTATTTTCATGTTTTCTGAGCTCACAGTCAGTAATTTGTGATCACAGTTTCTGTTTATCCTGTGCATCCTTCTAAACGCTTATTTTTCATGTATTTTCAGTGTGTGCCGGCAACTTCAGGACAAAACAAATTATTTTTTGAGAGCAGCGGTCGGTGGCTTGACGTGTCACTCATGAGGTCACTTCCTCTCAGGCTCACCCTGCACGACGCCCCAGGGATACTGCCTCGCCTTCACCATCTTGCTCCCGATGTTCACCTCCTCAGTGCTGCCGACGACGGCGAAGGGAAGATGACCCTGGAACAGAACACCTGAAAACTCACTCACGAGGAAGCTACCTGTCAGCAGTTTCTAAGTTTTTCTAAGCATTTTTTTTTGTTTTGTTTTTTTGTATAGTACAGTAACACCCATATTCTGTAATAAACTGTATTTTTTGCCAAATAATTTCATCAGTTTTCCTGATTCATTAAACAGGGTTATTATAGTTAACTTAAACAAAAAATAAACCATGAAAAAAAAAAAAAATTGTTACATGAATTAAAATAAACATCAACTTAGATAAATTTTATTTTTTAATTTATTGCAGTTAGTTAACATTTCTCATTTTCATTTAGTTTCATTTTGATATAGTGAAATTAACCCATTAAAATAAATAAATAAATAAAATATGAAAAAGTTTTTATTTTTGCTAATTTCCAAAGCAACATTTCTCATTTTCATTTGGTTTAACTTCATGTGCTAAAACTGAAACAAAATTTATATAGACAAAAAAAAATAAAAAATTTAATTGACAAAAACATAACAAAAAACATTAAAAAAATTACTAAAACTTTAAAACTACAATGAAATTAATTAATTATATATATATATATATATCTATATATATATATAATATATATAATATATATATAGCTATATATATATGAATAATTTTTACTGATATATTCATGCAATTATAAGTTAATATGGAAAATATAAAAATAGTATTTAAAAAATATATATATTATTTTATATCATATTATATTTTTTATTATTTATTAAAAAAAAAAAAAATCTATAATAGTACGGCCTGTAAATAATCCCCAAAATCAAATGTATTGTTTTCTTCTTCTAACACACTTCTTATATTCTGATGTTTAATAGAAGCTTCAGGGCTGTTAAAAGTGAACACTGCACACATAAGCCCTTCCTGCTGTTGTCTGTGTGCTGTATGTGAGGACTCACGTTCATGGTGGTGTTGATCTTGGCCACGGTCTCGTCGTCGATGGGGAACTGGTGGATAGTCACGCCGTTGCTGACCAGCTCGCTCATGATCTTGATCTTGAACCTGTGCAGCTCGCTCTTGGAGATGGTGTCGGCTTTAGCGATGACGGGGATGATGTTGACCTGCAGCGGAGCGATACACAGAAACCACAGACTTGTGTTTAAACGTCTAAAACACATGAACACATCACAGCAGAGAGGAAGAGCCCAGAAGGCTTTCCTCAATCTCAGAAGGTCAGGAATCATCGCGTCTACTCTCGTCTTCACGTCTGATGGAAACAGGAGAGAGAAATGCAGTCTGACCTTGCTGTCCAGTTTCTTCATAGTGACCAGGTCCAGGGACTTGAGCGAGTGTCCAGACGGAGCGATGAAGTACAGACACGCGTGGATCCTGGAGTCGTGATAGTTATGGAGCGAGCGCTTGATCTTCAGCTCCTCCTGTAAGTACGACTCGAACTGTGTGTCGATGTAATCCACTATGTGCTGGTAACTATAACAGAGAGAGAGAAACGTCAGGATTATGCACAAAAAGACAAGGTTTCTGATACAGTTTCGTCATTAAAGGAACAATTCAGGATGAAACTGAACATTTCTCAGATAAATTAAAGTAAAAAGTAGGAAGTTCCAGCAAACTCAATTACTTTTTTCATTGATGTTTTCATATACACACAATATACAAAAAAAAAATAAAATTTGACTTTATTTAAAATAAAATGTCTGGATATCGAAAAATGACTTTTCCTGTCTCTCTGACCTGTTCGTCCCTCTAGTGTTTCTGTCTTGTTTTTCCCCAGTGCATATATAAAAGGATTCATAAATCAAGCACATTTACTTGAACTAAACAAAATGAGATCAAATCTACAGTCTTGTTTTCCTGAGAAACTGGATCCAAATAAACGGGAATTTATGATTGAAAACAGGAAAACAAATATCTGCTGATGGACTCAGCAAAAAAACTCAACTTAATTCACAGAAGAGAAAACAGATTTCTTTCCCCTGTTGGCAGATAGTTGTTCTTGTTTTAATCATAAAACTCTCTTCATTGTTGATCTCAAAAAACAAGACTTCAAAACTTTCATGTGTTCATTGTTTTGTTGTCTCCAGTAAATGTATTCTTTAATTTACGGATGTTTTAGATCAGAAACAAGACGAGTGCAATACTGAGAAAGATGTTCATGTTTTGCAGTGCAGAGATTTTTCACCAATTTAGCAGCATTAAATCTTTAAAAGGGACTCAGTCTTGTTCAAGCGTTTAGTATTGACTAAACTGGACGCATACAACAGCAAAATTATTTTCATGTTTTCTGAGCTCACAGTCAGTATTTGTGATCACAGTGTCTGTTTATCCTGTGCATTCCTTCTAAAGAAAAAAAACGCTTATTTTTCATGTATTTTCAGGTGTTGCCGGCAACTTCTAGGACAAAACAAATTATTTTTTGAGAGCAGCGGTCGGTGGCTTGACGTGTCACTCATGAGGTCACTTCCTCTCAGGCTCACCCTGCACGACGCCCCAGGGATACTGCCTCGCCTTCACCATCTTGCTCCCGATGTTCACCTCCTCAGTGCTGCCGACGACGGCGAAGGGAAGATGACCCTGGAACAGAACACCTGAAAACTCACTCACGAGGAAGCTACCTGTCAGCAGTTTTCTAAGTTTTTCGCGATTTACTGTAAAAGCACTTTTTTTTTGTTTTGTTTGTTTTTGTATATCGTAGCAGTACAGTAACACCCATATTCTGTAATAAACTGTTATTTTTTTGCCATAATAAATTTCATCAGTTTTCCTGATTCATTAAACAGGGTTATTATAGTTAACTTAAACAAAAAAAAACCATGAAATTAAAAAAAAAAATTGTTACATGAATTAAAATAAACATCTCAAACTTAGATAAACTTTTAGTGTTTTTTAATTTATTGCAGTTAGTTAAACATTCTCATTTTCATTTAGTTTTCATTTGATATAGTGAAATTAACCCATTAAAATAAATAAATAAATAAAATATGAAGAAAAGTTTTTATTTTTTGCTAATTTCCAAAGCAACATTTCTCATTTTCATTTGGTTTAACTTCATGTGCTAAAACTGAAAACAAAATTTATATAGACAAAAAAAAATAAAAAATTTAATTGACAAAAACATAACAAAAAACATTAAAAAAATTACTAAACTTTAAAACTACAATGAAATAATTATATTATATAATAGATATATATATATAATATATAGATATATATATATAATATATATATATATGATAGAATAATTTTTACTGATATATTCAGGCAATTATAAGTGAATATGGAAAATATAAAAATAGTATTTAAAAAATATATATATTATTTTATATCATATTATATTTTTTATTATTTATTAAAAAAAAAAAAAATCTATAATAGTACGTCAATAATAATCAAATGTATTGTTTTCTTCTTCTAACACACTTCTTATATTCTGATGTTTAATAGAAGCTTCAGGGCTGTTAAAAGTGAACACTGCACACATAAGCCCTTCCTGCTGTTGTCTGTGTGCTGTATGTGAGGACTCACGTTCATGGTGGTGTTGATCTTGGCCACGGTCTCGTCGTCGATGGGGAACTGGTAGATCTGCACGCCGTTGCTGACCAGCTCGCTCATGATCTTGATCTTGATTTGAACCTGTGCAGCTCGCTCCTTGGAGATGGTGTCGGCTTTAGCGATGACGGGGAGCTGATGTTGACCTGCAGCGGAGCGATACACAGAACCACAGGACTTGTGTTTTCAACGTCTAAAACACATGAACACATCACAGCAGAGAGGAAGAGCCCAGAAGGCTTTCCTCAATCTCAGAAGGTCAGGAATCATCGCGTCTACTCTCGTCTTCACGTCTGATGGAAACAGGAGAGAGAAATGCAGTCTGACCTTGCTGTCCAGTTTCTTCATAGTGACCAGGTCCAGGGATTTGAGCGAGTGTCCAGACGGAGCGATGAAGTACAGACACGCGTGGATCCTGGAGTCGTGATAGTTATGGAGCGAGCGCTTGATCTTCAGCTCCTCCTGCAGGTACGACTCGAACTGTGTGTCGATGTAATCCACTATATGCTGGTAACTATAACACAGAGAGAGAACGTCAGGATATGCACAAAAGACAAGGTTTCTGATACAGTTCTTCATTAAAGGAACAATTCAGATGAAAATGAACATTTCTCAGATCATCAGAGATCAGGATGAGTGTGTTTCTTCATCAGGTTTGTAGAAATGTAGCACTGCATCAGTGTCTCATTAATGGATGCTCTGCAGTGAATGGGTGCCGTCAGAAGGAGAGTCCTAACTAAAAAACGGGTCTATAATCCATAATAACACTTCCTCCAGTGAAAAAGTGCATCTCCTGTTGTCTCTCACATCAAAATCCAGACAACATATTTGTTTTAGAGCTGTTTAAAACACTGCTTGATCTGTGCAGATTTTCTCTCCTGATTCACACCAGAACACTTTTTCACTGGAGGAAGTGTTATTATGGATTATAGACTCTATGTATTTGAGTTAAAAACATCTTAATGCTGGATGTGGTTTCATCTTTTGTCTTCTCTCCAGATGTGTCACTGATGGACTGGAGTGCTGTGGATTACTTGTGGATTATTGTGATGTTTTTATCAGCTGTTTGGACTCTCATTCTGACGGCACCCATTCACTGCAGAGCATCCATTGCTGAGACACTGATGCAATAAAGCAATAAGCCCCAAAAAAACGTGGGTTACAGTTAATTTATAACAGCTGAGGGGCGCTGTTAGACGTGGAGCGGAGTGACTAAGTGACTGTTATAAACTCACTATAACCCACGGCTTCACGGGGCTTATTGCTTTTATAAAACAGTTATTCCATATACAGTACGTAGTAAGGTTTCACAGAATAAAACAGAGCAAATAAAGTGTAATGATATTAATAAAAACAGTATTCTTCCACCAAACAATGTAGTTCCTCAGAAACAGTTGTGGTTGCAACAAAGTGGTTGCCGGGCAACACACAGAAGTAAACAAAGGTGTATGTTACTTTGTAGAGCAATTTACAACAGCTTCGAACGTGGCTCAGCCAATCAGAATCAAGGACCGGAACTCTCAGTTTTATAATGCTACATTTCTCCAAACCTGTGTCAGTGATACATATGAGATGTTCCATCAGAACGTGAACACGCCTGACCTCTCCTGTTTGTTCATCTGATCGCCGAAGCCGACAGTATTAACCACGGTGAGCTTCAGACGAACGTTACTCTCCTGAAGATCGTACGTCTGCGCTCGCAACTTCACCTTCGGCTCAAAATGAGACGACTCGAAATTCTCAAAGTTGGTGTTGAAGAGCGTGTCCATCAGCGTGGATTTACCGATCCCAGTTTCACCTGGAGGAACAAACACAGAACATAAGAACCCCATCCAGGCATCAGCGCGTCTCAGATCTGATCCTCAGGATCTTCTCAGGAGCGTTTGTTTCCAGAAGCTTTACTTTCACTGTTCCTCAGCGGAGGAATGATCTTCACAAGCCTCCAGAACATCTCACATCTTCTGAGGAGTGTTTGTTTCTCAGCACTGCGTCATGTGTCCTTACCGATGCAGAGGATGTTGAAGCAGAATCCCTGACTGGTGGACTTGTTGACCAGTTGATCCGGCAGACTGTCGAACCCGACGTGACCTGATAGAGCCAGCGGACGCGCGTTCTTGTCCTGGAAGAGACCGGTGAGCGAGAAAACATGACGCTAATATAAAACAGCTTTTCTGATCACGCTCTCTCAAATGTGTCTAGTAGACTGAGTATCATTACTCCTGCTGCACACACATTTATCCACTTTAAGACTGTTACATTTGAACTTTTTAAATTTGAATTTTTATTACTTTTAAAACTTTATCAAATGTCAAACGTTTTCCAGGTTTAGAGTAAAAAAAAAATGTTTTCATTGTGTTCTCAGACTTTTTATATCCACTGCGTATTCTATATAACTATAAATATATGCAATAAATGCTTTAATAAAAATATGTCAAATATTTCTAACAGGGTTGACAACTTAACTGACTAGTAAACTTCTAAATCGTAAAAAAAAAAAAAGTCAGAAGAAATATTAGCCTATAAGTTATTAATTTACATTGGGAAATGTATTCAGATTAGTAATAATAAATTGATTAATTAATTCATTAGTAATTTCCGATTGATTCATCAGATGTTTGTATTCTGATTGAGAACAGTATTATTTATTTACTATTATAGTATTTATTAATATTTGAATTAGCTTTTATTTTTATACTTTGTTTTCATTTTAGTTAAATTTTTAGTAATTTTGTTGTGATTTTTGTCATTTTCTATTTATTTAAATATCACTATGTAGGTTTAATTTTTTTATTTATTAATTAATTTTTATTAATTTATTATTTTTTATTAAGTTTTTATTTATTTGATTTCCAGTTCATAATTTCATTGCTTCAACTTAAATGTTGCCTTGGCAACTAACAGATTTTGTCTAATTTATATTTTATTTCAATTAACAAAAATGTTTTAATAGTATAAATGTATTAAAATTAATAAATGTATTTAGATCGCTCATTCAGATACACATCATAAATCAGATCGAATTATAAAATTGATAAATCAGAATAATTGATCAATTAGATGAATGTATTCAGATTTGATAATTGAGATTTGTGAAATGTATTCGGACTGCTCATATACACATATTCAGATTCCTAAATCAGATCAATTTAATTCAAATTATTAACAAATCATATATTTATATGTAAATGAATAATTGAGACTGAGAAATGCATTCAGACCGCTAATTCGGATACACGGATTCGGATTCAGAAATCCGATTGTTAAAGAGAAAAAAATGAGGCGCGCACTCGTGCGTGAGTGAAATAGTTCGGGACACTCCCGAGCGCGCTCACGCCAACTCTCTCCCGCTCCGCGGTCCCAAACTTCACACAGCCAAGAAAACACTCAGAAGCGTGGTTATATATCGATCTCTCACGTACCATCTGTCGAACCACATCAGAAGAAGCCATTTGCGCGCAGAACAGAAGCGAGTATTTGTGGAAAAGTCAGATCGCTTTCAGATGAAAGCCAAAAGTTGCCGTGACCCGCCCCGTCCAATAATGTCTAGCAGACACGCCACTGGGAACAGCGCCTCTACCATCTCTCAGGGGTTTGTTTGAATATTAGTCGATAAGGTTTAACGACTTCAGATGTCAGATATATCAGTGAGCACCTTCTTAACATTATACTGTTATTTAATCCGAATGAACGCTATAAATCATGCTAGGTTTCATTCATTAAAACATCTAAAGCTCAACGGCGCTCCAACCCTCTCCCTGTCCGGGAAAAATGGTGCGTTCCAAGTTTGGACTCGCCCTCGGGTGCAACTGGAATCCATTTTGGCTCAACGCGGAGCCGCTTCTCGTGTTAACATAGGGCGCGTCGGAGCCCAAATGAACGCGCATGTACTCCAGTTTCACACTAGTGACTCCGTTCTCCAACAAGAGTTGCTAGGATGCAAAACATCATCTTTATAAGCTCTACTGACCCCTTTCTGACACATTCAGTACTCAGTCTCATCTGCAGCCTAGTTTTCATAAGACACGATGTGTTCTGTTTACTTGCGCACAGAGTAACGATTTGCCGATGTCAACCTGTCAAAATAACGCAGGCGCAGAGGATTAACGTTAGATGCTGACTTGTGCATTCGCTTATCTATTAGTATTATTATTAATATAAAACATTATATAATGGCGACGGAGTGCACGCAAGAATCCGTCCTGGACTTTCTATTGGAAAACGGGGGGCGAGTGAAAAACAAGGACTTGGTCGCGCATTTTAAAGTCTTTCTGAGCAGCGAAAATGTGAAGCGCGCCGTGCTAAAAGAGAGATTTAAGCGTTATGTGGACAATATCGCCTACGTGAAGCAGGAAAACGGGGAGAAAGTGGTGTGTTTGAAGAAGAAGTACAGATACCCGGAGATGCGCAGCGGGCGCGCGCAGGATGAGAAGCCCGATGATGATGCTGCTGCTGGTGATGAAGACATCAACAAAGGAATCAGTGCATTGCATTTCGAAGAGAACGCCACCGTGCATGAAGAAATCGGTGATCTGAAAGCTGTGAGAGATGCTGAGGAGGAGCTGTGTGTGTCTGATATCGCACTGATTGAGAAAGACTGCAAGCTCGCGGGGGAAAACGAAATTGTGCATGGAAATGACATCGAACCAAATGCTCCTGAGCTCTCTAATGCCCGATCAACAGGAGAGGCTGGGGTTGGCAGGGCTTCCGTCACGCCACAGGTCATCGTTAATCGCCGGAGAACATCAAGGGGATCTCAGCGGAGTCTGCTGGGCTCTTCTGAGGATGGAGCACATGATGCACTGCCTGAGGATGGCAGCACCCCAAAATGCAGCCGCAAGAACTTCATAGAGCTCATGATGAGCAGTTCTCCACAGGTGGGACGGGTGCAAATACAGTAATGTAATGCATGTAATACATGATGAAAAATAAACATAATCCATATCATTTATAATGCAAAATCACATAATACATGGGAATACACATAATGCACATAATAATGCAAATGCACATTATGCTCATAATGTATAATGCAAAATCACATAATGCATATGATAAATAATGCAAAATCATAATGCATGTAATATATGATGCATATGCACATAATGCAATTTAATAATGATTATGCACATACTGATATATAATCCAAATGCACACAATACATATAATATATAATGTAAAATCACATAATGCATATAATGAAACAATGCAAAATCATAATGGATGTAATATATGGTGCATATGCACTTAATGCATGTCATAATTATTTTGCACATAATGCAATATAATCCAAATGCACATTATGCATATAATATATAATGCAAAATCACATAATGCATATAATATATAATGCATATGTGCACAATGCATATAATGAATAATGCATGTAATTTATGATGCATATGCACATAATGCATGTCATAATGATTATGCAAATAATTCTATATAATCCAAATGCACATTATGCATATAATATATCATGCAAAATCATAATGCATGTAATAATGATTATGCGTATAATGCATATAATATCAGAATCAGAAAGAGCTTTATTGTCAAGTGTGTTTGCACACACAAGGAATTCATCTTTGTGTCAGGAGCTTCCAGTGCTGAAAGTACAGACATAAATTCTGATTCTGATTTGGAACTAATGCAAAATCATATAATGCATGTAATAATAATTGTGCTTATAATGCATATAATATATAATCCAAATGCACAATATGCATATAATATAGAATGCAAATCACATAATGAATATATTATATAATGCATATGCACATAATTAAAATATATAATCCAAATGTACATAATGCATGTAATATATATTCCAAATGCATATAAATAATGCAAAATGATGCATATACACATAATGCATGTAATAATGATTACGCACATAATGCATAATGCAAAATACCATAATGCATATAATAAATAATGCAAAATCATATCATGCATGTAATTATGATTATGCTTACAATGCATATGATATAGAATCCAAAATCACATAATGCATATAATACATATTCCAAATGCATATAATAAATAATGCAAAATCACATAATGCATATATGATGCGTATGCACATAATGCATGAAATAATGATTATGCACATAATGCACATAATATATAATCCAAATGCACATTATGCATATACATTGCAAAATCACATAATGCATATACTATATAATGCATATGCACATAATGCATGAAATATAAATCCAAATGTACGTAATGCATATAATATGTGATGCATATGCAGGTGAGACGCTCACTGGTGCCCCGTAACTCCCAAGGGCACATGTCAGCCAGAAACAGTGAGTTCAGAATGTCATCTGTGGAAGAGGATTGTGCTTCGGTAACTTTAGACCCGCTGGAGCACGAGTGGATGATGTGCACGGCAGACGGCGAGTGGGACAGTCTGCAGCGGCTGCTCGAGTGTGAACCCACGCTCATCTCCAAGAAGGACTTTGTCACGGGGTTCACGTGTCTGCACTGGGCGGCCAAGCAAGGCAGACACGAGCTTTTCGCAATGCTGGTGGATTTCGCCAAACGGCACGGCGTCGCCATCAATGTAAACGTCCGATCCAGCGCCGGCTATACGCCTCTGCACCTGGCAGCAATGCACAATCATATAGAGGTCATGAAGCTTCTGGTGGGAGCGTATGATGCTGATGTAGATGTGAGAGATTACAGTGGGAAGAAAGCTGCGCAGTACCTCCGTGCCAGCGTCAAGGGCGACATCAGGGACATCATAGGGGCTTGTGCGAACTCGGACGCAGAGAACGCATCCGGAGCCGGCCGATGGAAGCTTCCTAAAGTCCTGCAGTCCAATCTCAACCCTCTACGGTTACTAAACCACCCTGAGGAGATGACAGCCGATGCTCAGCCCAGGCCCAGGTCTCTGTATCGGAAATCCTCCATCGGCCGCATCAGACTGCAGAGGAACCGCTTCAAGACGCAGATCGTCCACAGCACTTCATTCAGAGAGAACGAGGAAGGAGAGGAGACGCTCAAGAGCCCAGTCAAATCCAGACCCATATCTAACCTGTTTGGCTGAGACGGAAATGTGAATAATAGAAACATATGCAAAGACATCATTACTCTGAGATCAACTGAGCTGCTGGTTTACTGCGTGGTTAAATGGTTAAAAAATGAAAACTGAAAAATGTGAAAATATAAAAATAAATAAATAAAAATTTAATTATTTAAAATAATATAAAAATTTAAATAAAAAAAATCTAATGATTTTTGATTAAATAAACACATTTTCAAAAAATATATATATAGTGAAATATATATATATAAAATAGTAATAATACATCTAACAGTACTATAGTGAGTAGAAATAAAGGTAGCATTTTAAAATAAGGCTTCATTTGTGAACATGAACTAACAATGAACGATACTTCTACAGCATTTACTAATGTCTTAATGTTCATTTCGTCATTTACTGAAACATTTAAAATTAAAAGTTGTATTTGTTAACATTAGTTAACTAACATGAACAAAGAATTATATTTTTATTAACTAAATGTTGTTAATTGCTCATTGTTAGTTGATGTTAGCTAGAAAGTAAGGTTTTACCGAAAAAGCACAATCATGTCATAGAAATATTTTACACATATTTATAAAATTATTTTTTTTTTTAGCTTGTGAACTTGGGTCTTTATACATAACTTTTATATTTTAGGACGGACGAGGTTGAGCAACTGGAACAAATTTGAATGCAATCATCTCCTTTATCAAATTATGCACTACTATTCTGTAGCTCTAAAATCATGTAGATGTAATGTAGATTATTTTGAATGGATATTTTCACGGATGCACTTTTGCGTGTCATGATATTGTGTTGCTGTTGCATGTGATTGTCCTCCTGCTCTCCTGTTTTAGTCACTGTGCCTTTAATGATCTTCTTCCAGATGCAGGAATGAACATGTCTTGAGACTGTTATCCGGTAAATGTGATTTCAGTGTGTTTATGTGCCGTAGGTGATGTTTAAAAAGCTGTTGTTTAAATAGTTTAAGCTGGAGTCTGATTCCATGGAAAGGAACAGTTCACCCCAAACACTGCAGTGAATGGGTGCCGTCAGAACGAGAGCTGATGAAAACAAGCAACCACTCCAGTCCAGCAATTAATGTCTTGAGAACACAAATCCATCAAGACGTTTTTAACTAAAATATGAGTCCATATTCCATAATACCGTTAATTTTAGGGTGAACTGTTCTTTTAATAACTCATGAGCCATTACATTGGCAATGCACTTTTACCTAATCAAACTGACTAAGCTTTATAATACTGTTTACTCCTGAACACTAATTACTAGCGATCCCAAATACTAATATTCCAAATGTGTTTTCAGTCATTCTCTAAAGTGCCTTTGTTGATAATGAAAAGTCATTTTAGGCACTTGTTGTAGATAAATAATATTTTAAATCACCCAGAAAATGTGCTCAGTGTTCCTTAAATACAAACTATTGAAACCCAACTGGATGTTTATGTTTCCTGAAGACAATGTGAATGGTGTTTGGTATTGCTGTGCAGTTGCTAGGGTCCTCCAGCTGGTTGCTAGGTGATGTCAGTGTTGCTATGCAGTTGCTAGGGTGCTCCATGTGGTTTCTAGGTGATGTCAGTGTTGCTATGCAGTTGCTAGTGTGGCCCGGCTGGTTGTTAGGTGACGTCAGAGTTGCTATGCAGTTGCTACGGTGCCCCATCCAGTTACTAGGTGATGTCAGTGTTGCTATTTAGTTGCTAGAGTGCCCCAGCCAGTTGCTAAGTGACGTCAGTGTTGCTATGCAGTTGCTAGGGTGCCCCAGCCGGTTGCTAGGTGACATCAGTGTTGCTATGTAGTTGTTAGGGTGCTCCAGCCGGTTGCTAGGTGACATTAGTCTTGCTATACAGTTGCTAGGGTGCCCCAGCCGGTTGCTAGGTGAAGTCAGTATTGCTATGCAGTTGCTAGGGTGCCCCAACTCATTGCTAGGTGAAGTCAGTATTGCTATGTAGTTGCTAGGTTGCTCCAGCTGGTTGCTAGGTGACATCAGTGTTGCTATGCAGTTGCTAGGGTGCTCCAGCTGGTTGCTAGGTGATGTCTGTGTTTCTATGCAGTTGCTAGGGTGCCCCAGCCGGTTGCTAGGTGACGTCAGTGTTGCTATGTAGTTGCTAGGGTGCTCCAGCCGGTTGCTAGGTGACGTTAGTCTTGCTATGTAGTTGCTAGGGTGCCCCAGCCGGTTGTTAGGTGAAGTCAGTATTGCTATGCAGTTGCTAGGGTGCCCCAGCTCGTTGCTAGGTGAAGTCAGTATTGCTATGCAGTTGCTAGGGCGCCCCAGCTGGTTGCTAGGTGACATCAGTGTTGCAGTGCAGTTGCTAGGGCACCCCAGCCGGTTGCTAGGTGACATCAGTGTTGCAGTGCAGTTGCTAGGGTGCCCCAGCCGGTTGCTAGGTGACGTGTACCGTCTCTGTGATGTTTTGCTCAGTCATGCAGAGTAATGATTCCTGACTTGGCAAACTGCACTAATTAACTGCTGCGCTTAAATGACACCGTCATTAACCAGCTGCTGGCAATTCATTATTTATTTGAGGTCAACTATCTGATGAGAAGACGTTTAGGAAGCACTAAACTTTCACGGTTGGGTCCGAATGGTGTGAACATTGTGAAATTCGCTCCGAGTGTTTTGCTCTGTTCGTCATTCTATCAGTATGTCGTTTCGTTGAGTTTGGTGTCACACACAAATTCATTTCTTTTCTTTCTCATGAAATCTGATAGAACATCTACACAGCTAATATGATGTAAAGCAGGTACGACCGCTTTTCTCTGGCTGCAAGCTGTGAATGTGCTGATTCCCACACTTGTCCCGACACATCCACAGCGCTTCCGTACCGTTACGAACCTTTCTTGTTTTTATGCAACAACATGCATTTGACTTTGCTTTATCAAAAATAAATCGGACACTCATGGGTAAAGTGTGGGTGTATAATGTTCTTATATAAATATATTATATTAAAACTCTCAGGGATGTTGCTTTAGTGCACAACTTAAATACTTAGCCAAACTAAAATGAATAAAAATAAATAAAAGCCCCAAGCTAAACAGTATTGTGGGTGATTGAAGAGTTAAAATGCTTTTTTTTTTTTATTATGCATTTTTTATTAATTATTTGACCATTTATATTTAACATTTATCCCCCTTTAAAACATTAAATGTAATATATTTAAAGATCGTGACTTACATTGCTTGCAAACATTTATTTCACATTAGTGATATTTGATTGGTCTTCAATGCAAACGGATGTTTTTGTTAGGCCACATCATATCCACCAGCAGGAGCTAACTAACCCGTGATAACCATAACCACATCAGGTACTGGGGACATTCTATCTGTTACTCCAAAAAGAAAAGAGAACACAGTTTACAGCGCCTGGTTCTGCTGATATTTAAATGAATTCTGAAGTGTAAGTGCTTCTGTTCTTTATTAATGAGCAGGTTCTCCTTAGCGACACACGAGAGGCTTTATACTCTGGGTTTCTGCTGTTTCCTTCAGAGATTTACTGGAGATTAACATTGTTTCCAGAGCGGATTAATGTGCACCAGTTTCCCTTCAGTATCAGCCCTCATACACTTGTGCTTTAGATTATATAATAGGACTGAATTAGTCATAAAGAAGAGCCATTTTCTGGCCCTTAATATGCTTTTAAAGAAAAATTATTTAAGAATATATATATATATATATATATATATATATATATATAGATAGATAGATAGATAGATAGATGGATAGATTATAGATTATTTTAATTAGTCATAAATAAGAGTTATTCATCAATTACAGGAATTTCCGTCCACCAAGACTTTTTTTAAAGAAAGAACATATTTAAAAAAAAAAAAAAATCATTCTAGTTTTAAAAGATAGATTTTAAATAGATTATTTAATTTTTTAAATTTAATTTAATGTATTTTATTTTATCATTAAAGAATTTTGGTTATTTTTTATTGTTACATCATGATCTGAGCGTGAATTTATTATCAGACATTAACAAAGTTTAATTCAGATAAAACCTATTTCTTTTTATTTTTATGAATTCAAAGTAAATTGATATTTCAGCTGCAGTTAAGCAGAAAGTAAAACAATTCACTATATAGATATAGATTAGAGTTAGTCATAAAGAGATGAAGTAGAATGCTGTAAAAAATCTTTCTAGTTTGAAAGGATAGATTATAACAGTTTATTTGTGTCTCTTTAATAATTGTATTAATTTCACGTTTATTTTATTGAGATTATTAGATCATGATCTGAGAGTAGTTTATTATCAGACTTGAGAACTCAGACTGAACCCATTTTTATTTTCTGAGCTGCAGCTAACGCAGTGGCCGCGAGAGGGCAGCAGAGCTCCTCGGAGACTTCCGGCTGCTGTGACGTATGCGGAAGCGAAATTTAGCGATAATTTCATGATCTGAGACCGAACGATGCTTTATTTCTCTCTCTTCTAGTAATACTAACTAACTAGTAATAATCAGCTCAGCTGTAACTAGTACAGACTGGAGTATTATCCTCTACTGCTTTAGTCAGAAGTTTGTCAGATTTAAATAATAATAATTGAATAATAATAATAATCATCGTTCTGTTTTCCAGTGTTTTTGAGTGAAATTATTTCAGCTGCTCGTCTTTTATTATTATTTTTATTAGGGTTTGAATTCAGTTATTGTCACTTTTATTAATATTAGTACTTCATCTTAAACTAAGTGAAAATTAGAAATGTTGCATTGGCTAAAAAAAAAAAAAAAAAAAAAAGTTTTATTATTTTCATTTATTTGTTTGTTTGCCAAATATCTGACACAAGTGCTGAAAGTTTGTTTTTATTTCCATTAACATTTATTTTATTTCAATAAGCATACATTTGAATATACATTATACATTACAAAACATACATTATAATTTTGTTTTGTCAATTTTAATCTTTATTAATATGTCTGTTTAGTTTTTATTGTTTTTTTTTTTTTAGTTATTTTAATTTTTTAGTACTTCAACTAAATGGAAATTAGAAATGAAATATTTACTAGAAGTGTAACTGAAAGTTTATTTATTTCATTTATCATTTATTTCAATTAGTTAGTTTTAGTCGTTTTGTTTTGTGTATTTGTTGTTTTTTATTAGTTATATATATATATATATATATATATATATATATATATATATATATATATATATATTATGTCTTTAGTTTTTCATTACTTTGAGTTTAGTTATTTTTAGTTTGAATAATTTTAGTACTTCAAATCAGAAATCTTGCCTTGGCAGCAAACTGAAATATTTACTGAAAGTATAGCTGAAAGTTTATTTATTTATTTTTAATTTCAGTTAATCTGAATTTTATTTAATTTAATGTTTTTACATCATTTTAGTTTAAGTTTTAGCATTTTAAATATATATATATATATATATATATATATATATATATATATATATATATATATATATATATATATATATATATATATATATATATATATATCTGTTTATTTATGTATTTATTTTCAGTTGAGTTTGAGTTTTGTTTAGTTATAGTGGTTTAGTTGTGGGTCTGTGATGAGCCTCTGGCCGCCCAGTGCAGACACGTGAACCCCGTGACAAAGTCCTTCTTGGAGATGAGCGTGGGTTCACACTCGAGCAGCCGCTGCAGACTGTCCCACTCGCCGTCTGCCGTGCACATCATCCACTCGTGCTCCAGCGGGTCTAAAGTTACCGAAGCACAATCCTCTTCCACAGATGACATTCTGAACTCACTGTTTCTGGCTGACATGTGCCCTTGGGAGTTACGGTGCACCAGTGAGCGTCTCACCTGCATATGCATCACATATTATATGCATTACGTACATTTGGATTTATATTTCATGCATTATGTGCATATGCATTATATAGTATATGCATTATGTGATTTTGCAATATATATGCATAATGTGCATTTGGATTATATATTATGTGCATTATGTGCATAATCATTATTACATGCATTATGTGCATACGCATCATATATGCATTATGTGATTTTGCATTATTTATTAAATGAACTTTGTGTGTGTGTGTGTGAGTGAGTCACACGGTCTTCTGCTGTTTGTTTACCGCTCACACTGAGCTTCTGCTCCACATAATCCACACAATCTCACCCTGATGATGGAGTCAGTTAGAGCTGCTGGTTTGGATCAGAGAGTCTGGTTGATCTCACACTGGTTTATCTGGTTAGTGTGAGAGCAGCTGCACAACACTGGACTCCACTGGATTATTTACTTACTGTTCTAGTTTTTATTAATGTTTTGAATTTACATTTATTCACACATTTAATAGTTTTCATTTTTAGTTCCTTCTTTTAATTTATGTTATGTGATTTTGTCATTTTTGTTCTTTTATGTCAGTTTCAGTTTTAATTGCCCCCCCCCCCCCAGTAATTTTAGTGCTTCAGCTGATCTTATTTCAGTTAGCTGTCAAGGCAACATTTGTCTTTTTCTTTCCGTTGAAGTTTTTCATCTAATATTTATATTTTATTTTATATCAGTAAAAAAACAAGCTTTTATAGTTTTAGTGTCAGTTAACAATAAAAATCTTGCACTAGAAGGGTGTTTTTTTATACTATTGATTTTTATAGTATTTATAGTAAAAATACTGAGATTTTTTAATCATATTTTTGTCTTGTCTTTCAGTACAAATATATAAAGAAAAATAAATTCAAAGGGAAAATTATTTTTTATGACCTCACCAATAGATATTTTTCTACTTTTAGGCAAAACCCCAATTGTAATACATTAAACAAATCTTATCTGATGTCATTTA